>NW_009647046.1:5238192-5248134 GCF_000708025.1 Charadrius vociferus
GGTCGGCGGCCGCCCGAGCGTCCCGGCTGGGCCGCAGCGGCCGCAAATGGCGCCTGCAACGGGGTCGAACTGGAGCATGCGGGCTCCTGCTCGGTCTTCAGGCAGGCGTTTCCGAGGTGAAGGTGAAAGGCCGCTGCAAAAAGAAAATGAAACTCGAGAAAACGGCCCTTTTAGGTTGTTTGCCTTTTGTAGAAAATAGCAAAACGAAGCACGTTAGCCCAGCTTCCAAAAACCTCCTGTATCAGAGGTGCATCTCCTGTAACATACGTCCTTCCTGCCCATTCTCCTCTGGGCCCACGGCGCGGCCGCCTCTGTGGCTGAGAGCAGGGCGAAGGCCTGAGGGATCCCTCTGCCGCAGAAACCCTCCGTAACAGCCCCCGGGTTTTAACAGAGCCATTTCTGGAGCCGGGACATGCACACATACACAGACCCCACTCGCTTTCAGCTGAGCGCCTGGGGTGTGGGGTCTGAAGGCAGTTAGTGTCTGGCAGAGGGCACTTCTCTCGGGGACACTGAGTAAAAAAACCTGTTTCTCGCTTGCCTGGACAGAGCTGGGGTGGATGGAGTCCGTGCCCTATCTCGATAGGCCTCCGTCCCCGCTGGAGTTTTATCGAGAATGGGTGAGCCCCAATAAACCTTGTGTAATTCAGAATGCCATCAGCCACTGGCCGGCTCTGAAGAAATGGACCTCAGCGTACCTCAGGTATGAACCAGCTCTGGAGCGGGACTCCTGGTCAGTTTTGGTTGACCTCAGTGAAAGACCCTGGGTTAATTTTTGTTTTTATCCTTAAAATTAGCTCAAATTCCTCCCAGCTTCTGTATGAAGGTGTTCAGTCTTGCCAAACTCTGGCGTGAATTTCTTCCTGCAAACACACTGTCCTGCCGGGCGGGATGCAGTGGGAAGGGTGGGCGGAAACCCAGTTGATCCCTGTGCTCTGGCCAGTTCTCCACCCTGTAGCCTCCCAGTTGGAGTGGGGCTGTAGTGCGGTAACAACAGACCGACTTGTTTGTGACTGAGTACACTTTGTTGTGGTTTTTTTTTTTTTTAAAAAAACCAACAAAGTAAAACTCTTTAAAAAAAAATAATTCTATTTTGAGGGGACATTTCCGATTGGACCTAAAATCTATGTGCTAAAAATTATATTTCTCACGGAAGTAAGGGCTGTTAGCCTTATGAATGTGTGTGTCTGTCAGGCTCTGCCCACTCTTTCTCCCTCCTCGATTGCTTTTGAACATGTTCCCCACCCCCCTAGATTTGGCTGGGTTGAGTGGTCCTGAGAATATCAAGGTTCCGCCATGATTTGTGAAAAGAGGCGGCTGAAGAGGGCCCTCTGCCAGCAGGGAGGGAAAGGGAGCTCCTTTGTGGGCTCACCTAGTAGACTTGACAAGAGAATTTAGAGAGGTGAAAGACACTACGGTTGCCTTGACCACAGGGAGCAATCAGAGCAGAATGCCAGAGGCCTTATCAGACAGTAGAAAACCTAGTCTAGAGACACCCAGCCATGGAAAGCCAGCCTTCTTATTTTTGCTGCCCATGAAACACGTTCTTTTTAAAGTAACCAGTGTCCAATATATGGGCCAATTGCAGGTCTGGCTATAAACCTTTGATTTGTTTTGCAGGGAGGTAGTAGGTCCCAAGGTAGTGAGTGTGGCAGTAACACCAAATGGTTATGCAGATGCGGTGTTTCAGGACCGTTTTGTCATGCCAGAGGAGCGCCGCATGCCTTTCATGGACTTTTTGGACATCGTGGAGAAGAAAGTGACCTCTCCCAACGTATTCTATGTGCAGAAGCAGTGTTCAAACCTCACCGAGGAGTTCCCTGAACTTGTCTGTGATGTGCAGCCTGACATTCCATGGATGAGTGAGGCACTTGGTAAACCTTCTATTTCTCCTATATTCAGTAAATATTTTGTATGGAGCTTTGAAACGATCATGCTGGTACATGGTGAGTGTTTGTTCTGTTTCTGGATGACACAGCTTGGTTTGGTTTCATGCCCTTAGAAAGCGTAAGTGGTAAAATACTTAACAATAGGAGTCATCCAAGTTTTGGGTTTGGGTTACTCCAGAGTCAGTATCTCAGTTGTGTATTGGGACCATCACAACTGAAACAATGTGATAGTTTCATGTAGCACTTCTTTTCATATAGTGGCTTTTCTCAACTGAAACAATGTGATGATAGGTCCCTATAACGCTTCTTTTCATATAGTGACTTTTCTCTGATCTAGAGTCATGTTTCAACACAGATTCATGCTGTTACTACCAAAGCTAGCATAACAAGTGGGTGAAACAACACACAGTCCCCACCTCCTCTGATAAAATTACAGATTTTTTTTTCTAGTTAAACACTGTTCTCTTTCCATTGGTTTCTATTTCACAGCACGTCTTTCCTTAAAGTGTCCATGCAAATGATTTGTGATCTCACCTTCTTTTTGCAGCTGTGTGTAGATGTGTTGCAGTTGCTGTGTGAGCTAAGTCTTAGGGATTCAGAATGTTGTAACCATCAGTTTGGGGAGGGTATGCCATGATGTATGATGGGCACTTACAGTGGTTTCCAGCATAGAAGGTTGCTGCTACTCGCAGAGTGCTACTTGCAATGAAGTCTGTCATAGTTACGAAGGAAGTTAAAGGACAGAATTTGGCAGAAAATTATTTGAAATGCTTTTAAACATGACAGTTGAAATTCTTTTTTTGTTGACAACATTCCTCTATTAACTGTACAGGGAAGAAGCCGGATGCTGTGAATTTCTGGCTTGGCGAATCAGCTGCTGTGACATCTTGTACGTATCGTACAGTGCTGTAAGTCTTCGGTGTGCTTTCAGCGCAGGCTGAAGCAGGCTTGTTTTGAGTTAGGGGCTCAGTGGGACTGCATGTTTTTTTTCTGACAAGGCAGTTCTACTTAACATGCTTTTTTTTTGCATTCTTTCTCCTGCACTTCTGCAGCCTCTTGCTGCTGCGTCTCTGGGTGTATCTGCGTGACATTATGTTGGGCAAGGCACTGGTAATTTCCTTCATGGAATACATTTGCTACAATATTATATTGTTACTTTCCACTCCCACTGGCTGCAAGAGGAGGAAGCAACCTGATAATAAGGACAAGCTAACACTTTTAGTTTACTATAGTTTCTGATGTAGAGAAGGAAACAATGCTGATTTTCTCTCTTTCTCCACATCTCTCTTTTTTTCTCAATCCTAGTACATAAAGATCATTATGAGAACTTGTACTGTGTGATATCTGGAGAGAAACATTTTCTACTGCATCCACCGAGTGACCGTCCCTTCATCCCATATGGTACATAATTTACTATGCAGTGTGTCTGGAGGTTGGAAGGAGGAGAGACTAAAATATTGAAATATATGAAAGAGGAAACAGAGATAAGATTTTGATGTTTATGCAGTGTCATGAGTTCCACTGTGAACAGAAACCTCTTCTGTGTTGTGCTGCAGGTAGTTTGTAATATGAACATTCTGAGGTCAGGTTTTCCAGTCCTGTAAAGTAATGGGTTCATTGACACTCACGGCAGTCTCTTCAGCTTTAGAATATTTAAATTATTTAAGTATCTTTTCAATATTGTAGCATGTCATCTTTGATGTTTAACAGGTTTGGATTCTGCATGCTTATTCTTTTCTCTAGGAAAAAAAGCCAGGAAGTTGAAAAATAAGTTGTAATTTAATGAAATATTCAGGTTACTAACTGAATCTCTGAAAACTGGAGAAATGAAAAAAGAGATTCTTATGGCAGCATTACTTTGCATTACTCATTTTCTGTTTCTTTATATTGCTTTCCTGTGGGCACAGTAATAGCTTGTTATACTGCAGTGTTATCTAGAAGACAGACAGCTTAACTTTATGCCCCATAAAATAAGACTTTATTTTCCCATTCCTTGACTTTCAAATCATCAGATTAAGTGAATGCAGAGTGCTATATAGCACTAATATACTTTTGCCTAGACATGTACACTGCTACAGTATTTTACTTACACTGGTTTTATTTTGTTTACAACCTTGAATCTATGTGAATCATAGAATGGTTTGGGTTGGAAGGGACTTCTAAATCATCTAGTCCATCCCTCCTGCCATTCACTAGATCAGGTTGCTCAAAGGTCCATCCAGCTTGACCTTGAACAGTTCCAGTGATGGGGCATCCACAATTTCTCTGGTCAACCTGTTCCAGTGTCTCACGACCCTCATCATAAAAAAATTCTTCCTTATAGCCAATCTATATCTACCCTCTCTCAGGTTGAAACTGTTGCCCCTTGTCCTGTCACTACAGGCCTTGGTAAAAAGTCTTTCTCTGTCTTGTAAACTCCCTTTATGTATTAAAAGGCCGCAATAAGGTTTCTCCAGAACCTTCTCTTCTCCAAGCTGCACATCCCTATCTGTCTCAGCCTTTCTTCATAGGAGGGGTGGTGTCATATGTATGTGGCTGCATGAAATACATGTATATCATGTGAGTCACACTTTGTAAAACAAGTTACTGTTAAAGCGTAGAACAGAGATAATGCTTATATTTTACAGTGTATAGTAAAAAGACGACTCCGTCTCTTTGAACTTCAGGTTAATGGAGAGAAACTCTCTCAAGGGAGGGCTTAGAAAACTACATGTGCTGAAGCAATGAACAAAAGCAACCTGCAGTACCTGAAGCAGTTGATGAGCCTTATAAGATAAAATTAGAAGTGAAAGGCTGGCTGCAAGTCAGTAATAACTCTTGTGAGTGCTATCTTGCTAGACTGACCTAAGAAGAAAGGGCAGAACATAGAACAATGTGTAAGTCAGGGATGCGTTTATGACTTCCAAAAGGGAAACAAGACAGTTACTGGCACAAAATAGGACTAGGAGTAAAATGGGGTTTGAGGAGAGTAATTCCTGTGAAGAAAGAAGATTGGAATTCCAAGCAGGAAGGCAGTTCAGTATTCAGACTGACTTAAAAAAAAAATAATAAAGAAACTGGTTAAAATTGAAATGGACAAAGAGAAGGATACCGAGGACTGTAAGTTGAAAATGGTTTTGGCTTAATTTTTCTTCTACTTGGTTAAAGTGTGACACGCCCTGCCATTAGTTTCTCTGAGTACTACTCTGATTTGTGCCATTTAATTCTTTCTGTGGTTCCAGAGCTCTATCAGCCAGCAACCTACCAGGTGTCAGAAGATGGCTCATTTGAAATTGTGGATGAGAAGAGTGAGGAAAAGGTAAAAAGTATCTAAAGAACACAATCAATACAGTAAAGATAGTTTTGGGCACTGCTGAGCCCTCAAACTGAGCATATTGATTGATACTTAGAAATCCTATTTGCGAAGGATATCTAGGTTCCAGAAAAGATTTTTACTACGTATCTGAAACCATTGATAGCATAAACTGTCTTCCTTGCACCAAACTTAAATAGATCCAGTAAAGGACTTTTAAATGTATCAACAATAAAGGAACTGATTTCATTAAGACTTCTCTGCACGGATTAAGACTTCTCAGGGCTGGATTTTGCTATACAGTGGTATCACCCTGTGCTATAAAACATATCTATCTCAATGGATAAATTGTGTTTTCTTAGTAGTATCAATATTTATTTGATTAAAATCTATAGATCTAGAGGCACTTCACAACAACTCAGTAGCTTTTTGTATCTAATCTCTCTCCTTTTGCCTCTGTAATGTGTGACTAATGCTACAGCTGAACTTGAGCTGGGTCTTTTTCTCTGTTTCCAGAGTGGTGCCCATGGAATCTCATGGGAGCATTCCTGTAACACAGTAAGGTAGAGCGCTGAGGTTTATAACTCCGTAGGGTGCAGAAGAAATGAATACAGACAAGAGGGATTTCCCAGCAGGAGGGGAAGTTTTAGACCAGAGAGTTTTAGAAGAAGAAGGGAACTTCTAAGAAGAGTGGTGCAGATGAAATATTAAAGTACTGAATGTAGGAGGAACAAGTGACTTCAGGGGCTGGAGGTGTTTTGAAAGTATGCCATGAGAGTGAAATTTCGTGACTGACATTTAGCACCTTTTCCCTAATTAGAAATGCTGAAGGAGGCAAATTTTTGCATCCTTGACCTATTCTGAGTTGAATGTGGAAAGCTGTGTAGCTGTACGGGTTTAGCTAGGCAAAATACATGTTTTGTAACGTAGTAAGTTTGGTTATCAGTTGTTTTTCTGGAATTTTTGCTGGAATTTTTTGCCAGGGTCAGTACCATACACCTACTCTTCTGCTTTTAGGTGCCCTGGATACCCCTGGACCCATTGAATCCAAATCTGGAACAGTATCCAGAGTACGCTCAGGCAAAACCTTTGCAGTGTACGGTGAAAGCTGGTGAGATGTTATACCTGCCTTCTCTCTGGTTCCATCATGTTCAGCAATCACATGGCTGTATAGCAGGTAAAATACACAGTATTTCCAGATACATTTTTGAACTGTGGTGGGTGTGCAGCTAGATATCCCACAGCAAAGCATAACTGGGACCAAAGGCCACTTAAAGATCATCTACCTCCCCTCAGGAGGAAATAGCAATCTTGACAGATGCCATGGGGCTATATCCGTGCAGTCTCTTTTGCTTATAATTCATAGCATTGTTGACAAGTGCTAGGAATGTTTCTACTTGTCAAGTCTGGAGAAGGATAGCTCATTCCGTGATCATGATCCAGTTTCTGTTTATGACATGGAGCTAAGCAGTTTGTCTGCCTAACCTGCTAACTGCAAATTGGTCATCTGCGTACCTTTCATAAAGAAACTGCATGTTGTGTGTGCCATTATCACATCAGCACAAAAGGATCCAGGGGAAGAAAAGGAAACCAGAAAGTGTATGAGTTGTAGGCATGGATGTAGACACAACATGTCATGTGAGCTGCAATCTGCTCCGACCCAGTGTCTTACCTTGCTAATACGCCTATGCTTGTGCTATTGGTCCCCCATACTTATCAAAAGACACGTCACCTCTCTCTTTGTAGGATTTATCATCATCTCTCTCTATCTTTTTTTTTTTGTTTTTTTTTCCCCAAGAAATTTCCAGAATTTCAAGCATAGCTCACTTGGTGCAGGTGGAGCTGGGGGGTGGTGCAAAGTGTTATCATTATGTCCTGTGAGTTTTGCAAGGCTTGAGGAAGAGTTTTTTGCTGTCCTTTACCTGAAATAATTCTGTCTGTCCAGGCAGAGTAAATAAAGTATTCTAAACAACGTAACATTATTATTTGTGTAACACTGCAAATACTGCAAGGCATTTTCTTTTCTTCAGTATTTGTGATACTGTGGTAAAAAGACAAGCAAGCAGTAAAGCACTATTTCTCATCCCTTTTCCCAGTATTGCTGCATCAGTCCTTGAAGATTTTTTAGAAAAAGCAGAGTTGTTTCCAGTTGCAAGCCCCCGGCCACTCTCTTTTTCTCTGTCTAGCAGAAATGCTAAAAAATTGCCGAGTTTATTTGGCCTTTGGTCTGTGAACTGCACTGCAGTCTGTATACACTTGAAAAATCAATATTCTCTGGGTCTGGTCCAGCGGATGACTGAAGCTGGAGTATATCCTCCTCCAAGAACCATTGCTACAATATTAGACTGCTTGGCTTATTTTTTCTAGCAGACGTACACCAAAATTAAAATGAGAAGCCAAATTAAAGCACTGTGTAATTGATCACCATTGTGAAGTAGTGGTGAATTTGCCATCCTTTACATACTCGGAGAATCCTATCGAGATATTAAACTTTGCACTGCATTTGGTATTTTTGATCTAAGTAGAAGCATACATTTTCCTAAAATTTTTGCCAGCTTCTGCTCCAAGGAGTCCCCAGTGTAGAATCTGAAGAGGATTTGGTTTGGGCTCAGACAGAGTTGCATTGGCAGCACTGTTAAAGAACTCTAGTGTTTGCTTATGTTATTTTTGGCTGTAGTCAAAGTTTTGCTCATTTCAAATTTCAGTCAGTAATAAGGGAAAGCCAAACTGTGTAAAACAGTCTATGAACACGGTTATAAATCATTACATTCTAACCTTAGAAATGTTTTCCCCTTTTCTTGTCTCCTCAGTGAATTATTGGTATGATATGGAATACGACCTTAAGTACAGCTATTATCAACTACTAGATTGTCTCACAAAAGCGGTGAAAGCGTTATAGCAGAGGTGGGGGACTCGAGCTTGTGATCTTTCTCTCTGGTGTGATACAATCAGCATCTGTGACTGGAGTACAAACATGATTTAATTGAAAAGAACTGAACATTAAATTATCCTCAACAACGTCTGTCAAACGGATCATGGCTATTTGCTTGATTTCAGAGTCCAGATCAATTGGCTGGGTTTTTTTGACTTGTAAGTAGAAGGTTTGACAAAAGCATTTTTAGATCTTTGCATGTTGCCTCAGTGACGGTGAGCAAAGTCAAATTTGAAGGGAGGCAATCCAGGCTGTGGAAATCCCAAAAGAGAAGCCATGACTGTTTGTTTAGATCTACAGACTGTTTTCATAACAACCCAAGGGACAAGGAAGAATCGGCTCTGCCACCCACCTGTGCATCAGGCTGCATCAGTCCAACACATGCACGCGTTCTGCTTAAGGCAAAAGGCCTTTCCAGTTGTAATTCACTAAGTTCAGTGGCTGTCATGTTTTGATGGTGAGAAATTACAACTTCTGCAATAAAAGGTCAGTTTAAATGCTTATTTCTGTTCTAATTTATTACTTTTTTTCCAAATGATGTGATGGGTGGAGGACATCTAGGAAGACATGCAAAAGTTAATGCTGGCTATTTTTCATGTTAAGCTACATGTTTTTATTGCTGGTTTTTTTTTTCTTTCTTTTCACCGTTGTATTTAAATGTAGCTGCATTCTCTTACATGCTGAATGGGAATTTTAGAGTTGCTTTGCCAGATCTACAGTCAATCTGCACATCACCTGTGGTCTTGTGGCATGACATGTGATTCTGCAGCTTGTGGCCTCATTGCTTGTTTCAGTCCTTTGCCACTAATTGCTGACTAATGCATGGTCAGGTGAGTTGTGTGAATCAGGAGCCTTAATTCCCACCTGTATTTCCACAGAACGGGATGAGACTAATCACGTGTCTGGGACCCATAGGACTAGATGGCTATTAATACACAGACATTGCAAAAATGTAGTATGTTGTTTATCAAAACCAAAAGTTGGTATTTATCATCAAATCTTCAAACAGTTCCTTAGAAATATTAGTGGTATGGGGGTAAGTTTATTTTCCACGTATTAATTGGGAAAATGTAGATACCCTTTAGACAAGATTGATTATTGTGAAGAAAAAAAAAAATGATTCTTTTACTTTGCCTGTTTCTTTTCTTTTTTAAAGAAATACATTTAAAGCATAAGGCATAAGTTTACCTTGTGGTGCTTGTCCAACAATTGCTGAAAACTGAAGAGGGATTCAGGGGAGACTTTGTTTCACGGCTAGATTAAGATGTCACGTTACTTCAGGCTTTCCAGCTTGTTTGCGTTCACTGTGCCTTGGAAAAGCGCCCAAGCCAGTTCTGCCGTTGAATCCGGGCTGTCCCACGGGTGTGGGGGGTGTGGGGGGGTGCTGGGGGTGAAGGCGATTTGAGTATCTGCTTTTGTCGCTTTGGGGTTTTTAATTTAGTCTCTCTATATAATCAAAAGTTAAGCCCGCACGCCAGGAGCAAATGACAGCCTGTGCCTATGCGAGTGGATGGTGTCATTGTACCACCTCTGCGCCGGAGTGTCTGGAGGGAGGCGCGCTCTGGACTACGCCTCCCAGCAGCCCGTGCTCGCCGGCTGAAGGAAGCGGTCACAGTGGTTCCTCCTGGACTTTGGGCAGAGATTTGAAGTCTGAGAAGCGACAGGCTCCTGACGATCCTCTTTCACCCAGCCCGTGTCTCACCACCAAAAAAAAAACCAAACAGAGAGCGGCTCCTCTCCCCGGCAGCAGAGCTGGGATGGCGGTGCAGGTGACGGTTCTGCCTTCCCCCAGGTGTCTGTTCGATGACCCCGTGCAGATCTGTGCGGCT
>NW_009647046.1:5248405-5257682 GCF_000708025.1 Charadrius vociferus
TGCCACAGCAGGCGGTCACCCTCCGAGCCAGCCTGGTGGACGAGAGCGGGGAGCTTTTCCAAGCCCACGCTCGCTACAGAGCTGGGAGCAGTGGAGAGCTCGACCTCAGCCGCTCCCCTGCGCTGGGGGGCAGCTATTCAGGAGTGGAGCCTATGGGGCTGCTGTGGTCTCTGCAGTCGAAAACGCCCTATAAGCGGCTGGCAAAGAGGAACGTCCTGACCCCTTTCTATGTGGACTTGGAAGTGTATGAGGGCCACGGGGACATGAGCCGCTTGCTGGGAAAATGCACCAATGAGCGTTGGTTTTTAGGAGAGGGGGTGAAGAGGATTCCAGTCAGAGAAGGTCGGCTGAAAGCAACCCTCTTCCTCCCTCCTGGTGAGTTTTAATTCTATTCTGGTTTTCTAGGTGTGACTTATACCACATATTTTGCCCCATGGCTCCTGGATACACTTGGAAACTCAGAGCAAAGCCTCAGTGAATCGTTCTTTCAGCCTGTACTTGGTCCAGCTACTTGGATCCTCACAGCAGAGCAGGGAGGAGCAGGCGCTTCCCAGGCGGGTGAAGAGCTGAGGCAGGGGGGTGCAGGGAGGACAGCAATGCTACGAGAGGCACGTCCTGTTTTCTCTAGCTGAGGGAGGTCAGGACCTCTCCTGCAGTGGGAGGTCTGGGGGAAACTGTGTTTATTTCTTAGCTCTTCTGTTTAGCTGACAGGACAAAGAGGCCCTTGGTCTTCGGCAGAGCTGTGAGGCCTGACGGCTCCAGCCATGGAGTGAGGAACGACAAGGTGTGGTGGGAACACTGGACTCAGGCTTCAGCCAGCCTAGGCTGCTCCAACAGTTGCCACGGATCTTCCTGCAGGCTCTGGACTTGTCTCTGTGTCTCTCTCTTTGGCAAAGGAAAAGCCAAAGAAAGAAGTCTCTACCTAGTTGAGCAGCTTAAATGCATGGGATACTTAGGAAGATGGGGAACAAATGAGAAAAGCAAGGTCTTTAATTAAACAGGTGTCATATTCCACAGCTCTGTATGGAGACAGTGCCAAGGCTGGATCCTGTGTAAAGTTGCTCTGGGCCCTGTACTGTTTATGTTCCTTGAGCAGTACTTAAATGTGAATGTCTTGCTCTGTAATGAATAAAAGGTCACTTGCAGCTGCTGTGACACCAGATGTTGTAAGGGACCTCTGGCTATAAGAATGGGCAGAGCAGCAGCAGCAAAGGAAGATCTTATGGCTGCAGGAAGAAAACTGAGTAGCCCAGGAGTAGTTACCCAGATCAGACTGAAGCTTGAATTGGTGTAGGTCAGTGCTGGCATTTGTGGGTGCATTTCATAACTCAAGTGTTCCAAGTGTTCCCTCCTTGGAAAACCTGCTAGCACAGTGCCTAAAGTGCAGCTCATGCAGCGATACTGTTTGTTCATCAGTCCCCAATGACCTGAGAACATCTAGGCCAAATTCAGCTGAAATTCATGGTGGGAGAGGGATGCCCAACATAGGAACATCCTATAGTGACTTCCTAAGAGAGAGAAGAAATACCCAAATTAGTGTCATTACAGTGATTGTGTGTATGCCTGAGAAAAAGAACCTCCATGGAAAGCTTCAGAGGATGATTTCCTTTTGATATCTACTGTCCTCATGTGTGCTGAGGGGGCACTACTAAAAGGACAACTGTAGAAACTTTTCTCTTTGACTGTATATATATACCCATATCCACAGTCTCCCCTTTCATTGCAGGACCTGGTCCATTCCCTGGACTTATCGATTTGTATGGATCTGGAGGAGGTCTTGTTGAATACAGAGCAAGTCTTCTGGCTAGCAGAGGCTTCGTGACTCTGGCTCTTGCTTACATGGCCTTTGAAGATCTCCCTGCTATGCCAGAGATTCTTGAACTGGACTATTTTGGGGAAGCTGTAAACTTTTTGCAGAAGCAGAAGCAGGTAAGAGACAAATTATGGCGCTCGTCCTGTTGGAAACTATTTTCCAGGTTTCTAATGTGAAATTCTATATGTCACTGAATGCAACTAAGTTTCTGAGATGGTAGAAGGAGACAGCATTGTTTGAGAAACAGCATGATCTGAGAGGTGGAGAAGCCTCAACTCCAATTTTGCAAGTAGCTGGATAGCTGGTTTTGCACAGCATATTACGACAGTCCGTAGACTGTTGTGCAAACCACTGTTTGTGTAAGGTTAAATCAAAGCTGTTCCTGGACTAGAAGGACAAAACTGATTATTTTTTCCCCTCTTTCTGTGTCTTTCAAGATTTTAGAAGGGAAAAAAATCCATTGACTTTTTCTACTATTTCTGAAATGTTACAGGCTTTTGATTCTTAATAAGGTTCAAAAGACAGTAATAAAACACTTTAACAACAGAATCCCTTGGGGTTGTAGCACTGGGAAGTATGCCATGTCTTAAGAAACTGGGGCTGTATTTGAACAAGTATGTGGGATGGGAAGGACACTTTTTAGCAACATATCATTATACTTAAAGCAAAAGAGACCAAGAGAAAACAAGTAGCATTTAAACTTTGAATGGAATGCTACTTAATGTGATATTCATTTCACAAAGTTACTTATTTTCTAGCACGTGGACTCCAGGAATGTAGCCAGTGTTAGAGCAGAATTCAGCCTTGCTTGTTTGTCTCGTTCCTCACAGAGCTCTGAAACTTCCAGAGTATCTTACAAGACACACATTAGAAAATGAAGTTGGTGTGAAGAGCCTTCACTCTAAATAAGTTGATTTAAACAGTTATTGGGCTTACTTAGCCTGAAGTGTAATGAACCCTATGCGTTCCAAGACAAAACGGAAGACAACAGGTCAGCTGTAGGAGAGTATCAAAAAAACAATGGCATGAAAGAAAACCAATGCAAGTAAACCCATGAAAAAGTGGTTTTCCAAAGGGGACCTAAGGAGAGAAGATTGAAGGGGGGTTGGAAGCAGGAGCAGTAACAGATACAATACTGAGAGCAAGTGTCTAGCCAGGATGTGGAGGGAGCAAAGAGGCTCTGTCTGTAGAGGTCACCAGGAAGAAAAAATGTTACAGGAGGAGAAAATTTTAGGAAAAATGATACAGGAGGAAAAATGTTACAGGAAATGTTACAGGAGGAGAAAATTTTAGGAGCTGTAGGATTCATAGTCACTCTTGTGGAAGCTCAGCAAAGGGACAGCTCTGGGAGCAATGTAACCTGAACAGAGAGAGGTAAGTGGCAAAGTACAGGTGGTCTTAGTTGGGTGAGGAGTGAGGAAGCAGAACTGGAGACGTTATGTCCACCCAGAAAATGAGTAGTAGTTGATAATGGTTGTTTCATAACTGTGTTTCAGGTGAAAGATACTGGGATTGGCGTTTTGGGCTTGTCTAAAGGAGCTGATCTAGCCCTTTCCATGGCCACATTTCTACCTGGCATCAAGGCAGCTGTCAGCATATCTGGAAGTGGTTTTAATTCTTTCATTCCCCTGCGGGGGGATGGCTTCACTGTTCCTCCCCACCCATATGATTTGGGGAGGATGAAGACCAGTGATGAGACTGGCATAGTGGATTTTTCGGATGTCCTAGATGATCACAGGGACCCAGCAACTTGGGAGTGCCGCATTCCCATGGAGAGGTCCTTGGCAAAGTTCCTCTTCCTGTCCGGACTGGATGACACAAACTGGAAAAGTGACCTCTATTGCCAGGATGCTGTTCAGCGCCTTCAGCAGTATGGACGGGAAGTGGAGTTTTGCTCCTATTCTGGAGCCGGCCACCTCTTGGAGCCACCATACTTACCTCTCTGCCAGGCTTCGATCCACAAAGTGCTTGGGGTATTTGTGCATTGGGGAGGGCAATGGAGGGAGCATGCCAAAGCCCAAGAAGATGCATGGCACAGGATACAGGCCTTTTTCTGGCAACACTTGATGGACTCAGACATCCCTAAGAGTAAGCTGTAGTGGAAGCTGTCAAAGATGCTAACCAGGGCTGGTATTTCAGCTCTCACTGAATCTTGGAAACTCATTGAAAGTTTCTGGGGCTGTCTTCCTTAAACCCCACTGTTGCATAGTTGTTTATTTTCATTCCCCAAATAATTTCCCATTTTTTAGCTGTATTTTAGTTGTCTTCTGGCCACAACTGCACTGTAGATTGGCACCATCTGATCTGCCTGTGTGCTGTAGTCATCTGAGAAAAACCCAGCGTCCTGTCATGCGGGTTGCATTTGTACTGGGCTATCTTTGCCCTTAATCTCCAATCAACTCCTTTGGTAGCAGGGAATACTTTCATAGGAGGAGTATTCCATTGAATTGTTTAGTCTTGCACCTTTAACTAACCTAGATGTAAACAGCATTTTCTTGGGACAGCACGTCATTACACTCACCTTTCCTCTTGTTTTATTATTCTCTCACATTTCTTAGTAAAAAGGTTGTGGCAGTTCTAATCTCAACTGAGTAAAGAGGCACTCTTCTGTCTTACTTTGAAGTGCAGTGATAACATTTTTTTCTAGTACCTCAAAAACCATAAGTGAATCTTACCCAGGTTACAGTGGTTGTATCTCCTGCTGACTCCAGATAAGTTACGTATCAGGGTAAAGTTTCCATTGCACTACTCAATAAATATAATGTATGTGTGTGTATGCACAGTTTACTTGAAATTATCTGAACGAAGCCTTCAGCTGTCTTTATTCCTGTAAATACAGAGGCAGCAATCCTGGTGTAGCCACAAGCTGCTGCTTTGCCTAGCTGAAGAGTTTATATACAGAAGTCCTCACCTCCTATCAGTAAGAAGAGGGGTGGAGTTGCAGTACGGGTCTGCACAATGCTCAAGATGGAGGTGATATTTGGGGAGGAAGAATAAAGCAACTGCTGCTGAAGTCCTAGGTGCCCTGTGGAGTCGGCTGTCTCTGCAGTCTTGCCACTACAGCAGAGAGCTGTAGGTTCAGTGACAGCTTGGAAATGCCACTCTTCAGAGAGGACTGACCTTGCCTTCTGGGGAGAATGGGCATTATCTCACCCTTTACTGAGGTCCAAAGCTGCCAAGGACGACTGTGATCTACCTTGTGCATTTGTGAGATAGTGGCACACGGCGGCTTGCTGGCTTTTTCTAGATATCAAATGGCATCAACTGAGCAGATTTTGCTTCCTGGAAGGGTCAAGGCTCCCATTCTGACCACAGAAGCCAGCAGGAGCTGGGGGTCTCTGCCTTCGCTGAGGCAGCACAATCTTGCCTTTGAGAGAGCAGTAGTCCCTGGTCTCCCAATACCTGCTGAGAGATGAGCTCTGCAGGAGCCTGGATCCTGCTGAGGGCAGCACCATTCCCCCAGTTTTTTGTGCTTCAGGGAGCAATGACTACTCAAAGTGAGCCTCAAAGGGCTGTAGACTTTCTCATGCAATACATCCAATGCAGAGCGTGCCCCTTCAGTTACTTCCAATTTTCCCACCACAGCCCTTCCTCAAAGTGGTAGATGGGTACCACTTAGCTCAAGGTGTGAGCAGTTAGAGTGGGAAGGTCTGGCTCCTGCTTACCTGTACTGCTCATCCATTAAGTTTTCTGCTATTACCTCTTCTTCATTTCTGTCTTTCCCCTGTGTGTCTATGTCCTGCATGGACTGTGGTTGTTCCAGATGTTTAGTGAGTGGGTAGGACCTGGCAAAAGAGCAACGTGTAGCAAAAAGTGAAGTCAAACACATTTAAGCAGTTCAAGGGACATTTTCTTTTCCCTCATTTTTCTGTTTTATTGAAGCAGTCAAAAAAACCCTGGGTTATCCGTCCACATTTGTGTCAGACTCGGGGCACAAGGCTACGATACAAGTAATTTCGTTCTTTTGTTTTTACCGAACACAGTGAGGCTTATGCAGTACATTGTGGTGTTCTCCAGCCTGTGGGATAACTCACATCTATTTTAATCCCTTCTGAGGGGAAGACAAACTTTCTTGGCCTTCAATGAGCAGTTTACCGATCTATATTTTGAATTACAAAATTGTGATCTTCTGAGAAAATACCTGTTCTTTATCTGTAGGAAACTACCATTAAAAGGAAAAATACTTTCCATCAGTAAATCAACAATGTGGTCATGATGCTTTCATGCAGTCTGTTTTGTTGTCACATTCAGCAATCAGGTTCAAGGAAAACAGTGTTGAAACTAGAGGATTAAGAGAGCTGACTGGTGACTCCATTGATGACAAGAGCACATAGGACCTCTTTGTTTTGTTGCTCTGGAATGAAAGGTTTGCTACCCAGTTAAAAGCCCTTTATTTATCACTTGGGTGGCAGCTGGCAAGAAAGACTGAAAAAGCTGATTTAGCTGGGCAGCTCTGTGCCACATACAAACAGGAAAATATGCCAGCCAACCCAGTTGCACTTGGAATTCTTTTTAAATCAGCTGGCCTTTTGAAATTAAACTCAAGTTTGAAACTTATCTTCAGGAAACAGAAACTGAAGGAGGACTGACATCAAATAATTGCAAATGGCCTAACTTCAATAAAATGCTTATCCTTGTTCTTGCGCGTGTTCTTCAGTGTTTTGCTGAAGACTTTGACTACTTAATATTTCTTCTGCTGAGGAGGTGAATTAGACAAATGGGGCTAAGATCGCACTTTTTTCCAAGTTATTGGCAAAAATTCTATTAATTGCAGCCTGTAGAGTCAGTGTGCTTTGTATAATTTCTCCAGGCTTACAGAGCACAGACATTATTCAAGAACAATATGAGTTATTATTTAATTAAAGATGCTTGACCTTTAGCTGCAAAAGAGAGCCTATGCCAAGCACAACTGATAAAACTAATAAAAATTGGATGGGGAAAGCTATTCTTGTAATCTGCTTGTAGTTGAAAAGTGCTTCAGATAAAATAGAGCATCAAAGGACTAGCTTGAACCAAAAGATCTTGGCTTGATGCTTACATCAGTCATCCCTTCATTTAGTACTTTGCACTACATGTCTATGAGAATGAGAATGAGAATAGCTCGTGGCAAGTCTCAAGAAAGTGAGAAGCAATGTCCCCACATGCAAGCTGCTATGAACAAATTTTTTATAAGGGAACAGTACATCTTACAGTACTCTTTTGAGGCATGATGATTTCCCTAGCTAGTTTGGAATCAGGCAACAGTAGAGATAGCTGATTTGCCAGTGCATTCTTGAAATTTTCCTTCTTTGCTCTGGTTGAACTTGTGGTCTCTCTACCTAGAAAGGAGACTACCCCGAAAAGAAGAGAACTGGTGAGAAAAAGCATTTCCTTGAGTGGAACATCTCTAAACTCTACTTTAGCCTTACTGTCCCAGACCCCATGAATCTGTGATAGTCTGGGTGAATGCAATCAATAATGCAATCAATAATGCAAGTTATATGAAGCATATATAGCATTATTTTAAATTAGAATAATAGAATTGTCTAAGTTGGAAGGGACCTTTAAGATCATTGAGTCCAACAGTCAACCTAACACTGCCAAAAACCGCCACTAAGCCATGTCCCTGAGCACCATATCTAGACAGCTTTTAAATACATCCAAGGATGGTGGTTCAACCACTTCCCTGGGCAGCCTGTTCCAATGTTTGATAACCCTTTTGGTGAAGATTTTTTTTTCTAATATCCATCCAAAGTCTCCCCTGGCACAACTTGAGGCTGTTTCCTTGTGTCCTATTGCTTGTTACTTGTGAGAAGAGATTGGTCCCCCTCAACCTTTCTACAGCCTCCTTTCAGGTCGCTGTAGAGAGTGATAAGGTCTCCCCTCAGCTTCTTTTTCTGCAGACTAAACAACCATAGTTCCCTACTTCCACCAAATTAGGTGTCCCTGAAGCAGGCCACAGGCTGTTTGCACACTGAGACCTTTGGACACAGATTATCCTTTTCATTGTGGGCTTTCTGTATCACAATGCAGATTATTTTCTTTACATAGCTGCATCCTGCTGTCCTATCTACTCAGTAACCCTTCATGAAAAGCTCCAGGGACTCTCAACAGTTTGGAAACATTTGGTCACTGCATGAAGCAGTGTCCTCTGTACTTCTCAAGGCTTCTTGAAAAAGCTTGTGGGGTTCTTTCCCCATACTCTGCCATATGTGTTGTTAGGCTGCGTATAGCTGAGAAGGAAAGAAGTTCCTGAAATTCTTTACTGGAGACCTAAAAGTACTGGGTCCAATCAGGTATTTAATTGAACACAAGCTAAAGCTGATCTGGAAGAATTTTGATACATGTACAGTATCACTTGGAGGAAACTGCAGAATGAAAGTAGTCAAAATGCCTTTATTAGAGAAACATGAACCACAGGTACAGAAGAGGTGAAACATCTTTGAAAAAGTAGCTATACATAGAGCACTGTGCCTCTGCAGGAGGAGTGGGTATTTGAGGCTTTAGTGGAATTTTACTAGAGACTGTGCTCAACGAGGATATTTCAGTACAAAGGTGCTCTTGTAATACTAGTAGCTTCTCACCCAGGAGAAGCAGTGTCTAGATGGCTTCTGCGAGCAAGGTTGTTTCATGGCCACAGGACAGAAGGAATGAAGTGAAAGATGAGAATACACATTGTGCGGTGTAATTTAAAAGTGACCTTTCTCCATTCCCTGTTTCTGTTTTCTATGTATATTTGGAAGTCTAAAGATGATTGGAGACTTTTTTTTTTTGATTCAAAACTTTCTCAGTTCACTAATACATTACCAGATCATTTTTATCAAGCTGAGGGATAAGAACAACATTTAATGAGAAAATAAAAGGAGTAAAAATTTTTGCTGCATTAGTATTTTGCTAAGAAATTTATAATTCTGCCATTTCAGAAAAAATCACTATTCTGTACTTTTTAGTGCTCCATACATATCATTCAGAAATGGAATCTGAGCCAAATGTGGTATTAAATGCAGAGAAAGTGATACTTTGTTTGAAGTTTGGCTAGAAGGAAGATGAATGTTTCTGATGAACTAACGCTCCTTGCAGCATTTACTGCAAAATACCACTGCCATTTCTCATTGTCCAGGACAACAAATAGAAATGCTAAAATAAATTTTGTCCTTACAAAATTTATGTTAAACCTAAAAATGCCTCTAGATACCACTTAGAGAAAAATAATTAGAGGAGTTACATTCAGTTAATTTAGGCATGTATCTTTTTAGTGACTTAAGCCACTGAACATTTCACATCTTGCATTTAGACTGTAAATTTATGTCTGCATTAAAGTCACTGTAGTAAAAGGTGTGGTTTTATGCTGCAGTTTAACTGTTCTAAGAATACCTTGCTGCCCAAAGGGAGAGTCATGCCTTTTTCCTGCCTGTTGATCTAACTGAGAGGTAATCCTGTGGCAAAAAAAAAGCCCACAAAAGAAGATTAAAATGTTCAGCTGGA
>NW_009647046.1:5257738-5260539 GCF_000708025.1 Charadrius vociferus
GTGCCTTTCAGAGGCAGTGTGACCTTATGCCAAACAAAGGTAATTGAGTAACGCCTGCAGAGTTTTTAGTTGTGTTTGTAATAACCAGTCCAGCTGATTCTAAATTATGATCTGTTTCTCTATACAGTGAAGTGAATCCTTGGTGTGCTGCCCCTGTTTACAATGGATCTGGTCCTGAAAGAGTAAGGTATTTGATAGTGGAGAGAGATTTGTGAAATATGAGTATCAGGAGACAAGCTGGATAGGTGGTTTGAGGGAGATGATGTCCTGCACAGGAGCAGAGCATGTGCATTTCTCTGCCTTCAGTTGGAAGAGAAAGTTCAAATACAATGCCTTCATTTTAATACACTATGAATTCAGTAAGACAGTTTTGAATCAATAAGCCTGTGCCGTCTGCAGGAGTGTCAGTCTGATGTTCTCAAACTTCAAGCACTAACTCAAAACGGATTAATTTTTCTGGCCTAGGCATTGCCTGCTTAGTGCTTTGGCTCCAGCCATCCTCCCATCTTTGGATCAGAGATACTTGTCTGGATGAAGGAAAACTGTTTTGATACCTGACAACATCACTACTGCCATAGCGGAAGGGGAAGAGGTCAGTGGTCTGTACTTTTTGGTAGAAATATCACATCCAATTGCTGGAACAGCCCAGCTATGAAACATCTCTGCCAGTCTAAGAGCTGTAACACTACAGGGGATACACTGGTGGTAGCACTGAGAATGAGACATTGCAATATATTTATCGTGGCTAATGATTGTCTTCAGCATGTTTTGTATGGGATGAAGAACACTGGAAAGGTGCACCATGTGTGGCATCTCAGTAGCGAAAAGTGAGATTAGGAGAGTGATAGGCCATTCAGATGTGTCATTCAGGCTGGGCTAATGGTTTACTTGAAGTATTTTTTGTTAGTTTAAGTTCTGGTCTAGTTCAGTGTTTATTTTTTCACAAGTATACCGGGGTGGCTCTTGTTTCCATGTTGTTGAGTTTGCTGTTACCAAAAGGAATGCACGTGACATTGCTTTGGTTGTGCTTGGTGAAGAGTAACATCTGCAACAATCAGCTAGTTTGACCATGTCTGTGTGTGAGGGAGCTGGTAGGTCACAGAACAGCCAAGACTGGGTACCGAGCCAAGTACTGACTAAATAGACCAACTGTTAGACTGAGCAGGAGCAAAACACTGGGAAAAGCCATTAGAATCACACTAGCACAACACAGGTATCTGTAGAGAGTTCTTGTTCAAACCCAGCCTGCTCGACTTTCAATTTCTGGCGACAAAACTTGCAAAATAGGAGGCATCTGTGATTTAGGGGTTACCTCCCTCTGTGACATCAGAGAAGTACACAGGTGACAGTGCAATTTGTACACAGTGATGTATGTCAGTGATGCAATTTGGCTTGGAGCGACATGAAAGGGCAGATCTTTCAATCTGATCTGATTCTTTGTGAGAATCTCCTACGCAGATTAGGTTGATATTATACGGATAAATACATGCACTGATTAAGCTGCATTTGTTTATGAATTCTGGATGCTGAGCCTAAAAAATTCAAGCATTAAGCAGTGGCTTAGAAGTCACACCTTGACACTGTGAAGAATTTGAGAATGACTGTATGGGCTGGACGCAGTGCATCTGGGCTGCTGACCAGTCAGCAGTTCCCTGCCAGGCGCTGAGTGTGACATGAATACTGACCTACTGTACTGATCCTTTGTGCTACTGACAGAATATTGCTAATACTAGATTTAAATCTGCAAATAGATAAAATATATTTGTCATTTGCTTCAACCATGTCAGCCATGTTTCCCACTGGTCTTCAAAGGATCGTTGATGAGAATGGGCCCCACCCTGACTGATGCTACACAAAGAAGCCCACTCCACAGTGACTTACCATCTAAGCATACAAGGTACTGATTAGATGCAATACAAAAGCATTGGACAAGTTTATGTAAGAGGAGTCTACCAAGTTTAACTAATTTAAAAGACATTGCCTCTGCCTTTCAGAGTCCCAGAACAAATTACAAGAGTCTGGACGAATATTCTAGAGAATTACCACAACAGACTTGTCCTGTTCTTGCATTCTCCTGTGGACCTCTTCTTTGACCGCTGGCAGAGCCAGGATGCTGGGCTAGTTGGTTTGCTGGGCTGAAGCAGAGAAATCAGTCTTATCTTTAAAAGGTGTTTGCCCTGAATTTGGTTATGGAGTCCTATTTAAGATTTCTAGGAGTCATATATCAAGTCCTGCTTCAGCAGGCAAGATGCGCTCCAGCCACCTCCCTGTGCACTCTGGCACATATCCCCTGCCTAGTTGTTCCTAAATTCTACACTTTACTGCAAAGCAGTAAATGAAAAGCTACCTCAGCAACTGAGCAGGAGAAAATAGGCCTTGCTCATGTGCCATGATCGTGAGTGGTTAGAAAATGCAGTAATCATTCAATGATTAGAAAAGAAAGCAAACCTGTGCAAAGCAGGTCCTTAAGACACACCATTTTCTTCTTATGTGGGTTAGGAGTTTTTCCTTACCTAGATATAATGCACCATGAGTGAGTGTTAATAACTCTTTGAATGTAACCTTAAAAAGTGCAGCAGACTGTGACTGCATAAAGGGGAAAAGTCTCATCTGTTTCTAATGTGGAAACAGTCATATATTGTCCATCAGTTATGTCAGGGATTTAATCTGTGTGTCTTTCTTCTTTCCAGGGTAACATATATGATGCTGATATTCTCGGAGGCAGGAATTTCTAGATGAGGTGTGCACAAGAGGAACAATCTTTTTCGGTTTTGAGCATCCAAATGACTTAGGAGCTGCTG
>NW_009647046.1:5260773-5291448 GCF_000708025.1 Charadrius vociferus
CTGAACCGTACAGAGATCACATAGCATTTAAAAGTCAGGAGCGTGAGTCTTACCATGCAGCACCATAGCCCTGCAGCACTTTGGGCATTCCCCATACTAGTGACAGAAGTAGCAATGCCCTAAAGGAGGAAAAAATAATTCTTTTTTGTATCTTTCTCACTTGACAGAGACCTGATTGTTACAAGTGGGCACCAACTCTCAGTAAACCCTCCCTTAAACGCCCAGCCTGTGGCTCTGAGCTGCTGCCAATGGACTGAAGAGAGAGCATGCTGCCTTAGTTTTGGGTATGTTCCAGTGAAGCATGCACTGTCTGTTGGAAAGTGGAGCATGACGATGTTATTTTCCAGTGAAAGGTATGTTTGAAAGGCCCGTATTTGCTGACAAGGGCGTTTTTTCATCTTGCAAGAAAAGTTTCTTAGTGTCAATTCATATGGGGGAATTCTTCTCTCCATCGGACTGTTGTTCTGAATAACTCCATGGTCTCTTTTCTTACAATATATGCAGATGCAATTAAAAAAAGTCTTTGTGGTGTATCTATCAAACCATATCCGGCTGCAACTTTGTGGTGAATATTCATATTTCTGTTTGCAGTATGAGGTAAGTAAATGTTAACACTGTAAAGCCCTCTGAAGCCTTTCATTATTCTGAGAGCTTTTGTAACCTTCCCAACTATTTTCTATAGGATGGATTATAATTCAAGAACACAATCACATGCTACCTTTCCCTGTAAGTTCAGGATCAAGGTTAAAATCCTGCTTATGGGTCCATGCTTATAAACAAATATATGAAACAGGCTGTGCTGGAGTGTGTATTGGCAATTGATTACTGTGGCAGTGTTCAAGGCTTTAGATAAGAAAGGTCAGGTACCCTAGAAATTCCTGCTGAGTACCTGATCATTTTTTATATGATTATTTGTGTGCTAGAGACATGGTGGCTGGTAAACACGCACAGCTGTTCTGGTGAGGAGGGTGGTTAGAGAGCTACTTCATTCAGTTTGTGAATTATCTTGCATCTGCAGGTAGGCAAAATGGTCAGACCTTGAGACAGAGTTCAACTAATTAAGCCACTGACACCAGCGGAGATACTATTGAAGAAAAAAAGTGTTCAAACTAAAAACGTGATGCAGACTGAGTGTGCTCTGTTCTGTTAACAGGAAATGCATGGTGCAAGACCAACACATAGTGGTCACAGTTTGCAACATGGGAAAATAGGAAACAATAGAGAAAAAAATTCTTTACAGTGAGAGTGGTTAAACACTAGAAGAGGTGCCCAAAGAGGTTGTGGAATCACTGTCTGTGAACATTTTTGACTGGGAAAAAAACAAAAAAGCAACATATTCTAACTTTGGAAGTTAGTCCTGCTTTGATCATATGTTTGGATGAGGATGTTTGGATGATGGACCTTGAGGGCCCTTTCCAATTTTTTGAGACTCTAAGAAATGGCACATTGAGATTTTCTTTCCCCAGCATGAAGTGCACTTGCCTGGAACAGCCTAGGAGGTTGCTGGAGTGTGTGTAAGATAACTTCCTGACACAGCTGGTGAGTGAGCTGATGAGGGAAGGCGTGCTGCTGGACCTGTTGTTTGTGACCAGAGAAGGACTTGTGGGTGATGTGATGGTTGGAGACTAGGTTAGGCATAGCGATCATGAAATGATAGAGTTTTCAATTCTTGGAGAAGTAAGGAGGGGGGTCAGCAGGACTGCTACGTTGCACTTTCAGAGGGCAGGCTTTGTTTGGCCTGTTTAGGAGCCTGGTTGACAGAGGCAGTCCTGAAGGGCAAAGGAGTCCAGGAAGACTGGACATTCTTTAAGAAGGAAATCTTAAATGTGCAGGAGCAGGCTGTCTCCATGTGCTGAAAGATGAGCTGTCAGGGAAGAAGACCAGCCTGACTGAACAGAGAGCTTTGGCTGGAACTCAGGAAAAAAAAGGAGAGCTCTTTTTGACCTTTGGAAGAAGGGGCAGGCCACTCAGGAGGGCTACAAAGATGTCATGAGGTTATGCAGGGAGAAAATTAGAAGGACCAAAGGCCAACTAGAACTTAATCTGGCTACTGCTGTGAAAGACAATGCAAATGTTTCTGTAAATACGTTAGCAACAAAAGGAGGGCTCAGGAGAAGCTCCATCCTTTATTGGATGCAGGGGGCAACACAGTGACAAAAGATGAGGAAAAGGATGAGGTACTTAATGCTTTCTTTGCCTCAGTCTTTAATAGGAAGAACAGTTGTTCTCTGGGTACCCAGCCTCCTGAGGTGGAAGACAGGGACAGGGAGCAGAATAAAGCCCCCATAATCCAAGGGGAAATGGTTAGCGACCTGCTACACCACTGAGACACACGTCTATGGGGACAGATAGGATCCACCCAAGGGTACTGAGGGAACTGGCAGAAGGGCTCACTGAGCAGCTTTCAATCATTTATCAGCAGTCCTGGCTAACTGGGGAGGTCCCAGTTGAATGGAAGTTAGCAAATGTGACACCTATCTACAAGAAAAGACTTTCTTTAGCAAATGTATGAATACCTCAGGAGAGGATGTGGTATCTCCTCCTGTCTTCTGGAATATGTACATGCTGTGGGTATCATCTTTCATGGCAACTGAGGGATAAATTTAACCAGGCAGCAAATGACACAGTTCCGGTTAGTTCTGTTGACGCAGGCATTCTGGAAAGATTCGTCTCTTAGAATAAGAAAGTACATACTGGAACTGAATTTTTTTTTTTTGGGGGAGAAACAGATTCTAGTCTGAGAGGAAATAGTAAATTTTTGAAAAGATGCTACCCTTGGACCTAGCTGACAAATAATTCCATAGAGCACTTGGGGATCTTAAAGATATCTTTAGGATGGTCTTAATGAGTGAATACTGTAATAAGTGAGTACTATAGGTACAGGTCAAAGTACAGCTAAGTAGTAGAAGAGGTTTGATGATTAATGAAAAGAACTGTAGCTCCTGTGGAGACACCAGTTCTTACTTTTATGTTCTGTTTGTAGTTCCCCACTGAAGATTTACAAACCTAGGAGAAGCAGTTGGCGAGTGGCAGTGATTGAACCTGTATATGCTACACATGACACATCTTCCATCCAAAGCCGTCAGTGGTGTTATATGCATATTGCTACAGAGCAAAAGCCAGCCCTTGTTTTTGAAGTGATGAGAGATTTCTGACAGCTGCATGAAACCCTGTTATAGTGCAGTTTTAGTCAGCTTGTACTGGAACAGTGCAAAAACGTGATACTTGAGAAAACTGGATGTGAGGCTGACTTCTGACTGATGCTTCACTTTGTGTACCAGCTTATTTCTCCCCTTTTCATCAGACTAGATACTTATTATGGTTTGAGAAACCCACAACAATTTATTGTCTTAGACAATTATTCTATCACTCAATGACCTCTCTCAACCTGGGAAGGGGAATTGGGAAAAAACAAGTAAACCCAAGGGTTGAAATATATACAGATTTAATAGAATAAGACTAGATAATTAACATTAATAATATTAAAGAACTAACATGGATCCTGAGACCAATATAAAATATACAAGGATTATACTCAGCCAATTCTATCAGTAGGAAGCTGTGCACTCCCAGCAGTGGACAGCAAATGTCAGACACTGTGAGCGCTATGGCTTCGGGAGGAAGGGAAAGCCTCAGGGTTCCGGCACCGGGGCAAGAAGTTCTCAGGATGGCAGCCATCAAGGAAGAGAGGGAACTTTTCAGCAAACTCTCTAATTTATTCATGGTATGAAATAATTCTGTTGGCCAGCTTGGGTCAAGTGCCCGGGTCTCGCTGCTCCTCGCCCCCTGCAACTAGCTAACTTGAAAACACTGAGACCTTGAAACCCACATGCTATAGCTGGCTTAGATATTTTCACAAATTCAGACACTAGAATTTTCTAAAAGTGCAGTTTTCCAAGAATTAGAAGAGAAATTAGTCCCATGTCGCTCAAACAAGGACAATACTACAGTCCAAGTGTCCCTATAAATGACTCCCATTGTCTAATAAAAAAATGGAAGGAGAAAGGGCAAAGAGTATCCTGCAGAAGAATCTGTGTGTTTGATTTGTCAGCAGCATGTCAGGAGCACCCCCATAGAAAAGGGAAGGTGGTTATTTCAAACATGCCTAGATTTTATCAGGGACAGGGTTTTTGCCTTTTAAGTCAAAACTCACCATGAAAGTCATTTTGTTAAAATGTGACTATAAAAAATTTGATTATGATTGGCATGATAATATTCCTGTCACAGGTCCTGTAAGAGTTCTTATCCTCCTCAGTCTCAGTTTGTTCAGAGGTTTGTTCATAGTTCTTGTGATCAGTGAAAGGACAATGCCTTCAGCATATAGTCACTGATTTATTGTGTCTTACACTCTTGCAAATGATTTCCGATGCTTCTTATCATCAACATTTTACCATCATCCTTCAGCTCTGTGGAAGAAAATATTGTGCAGCTTGAACATGGTGGCTTTCTAGAAGCGATCCATTACAAGCCCTGTTGCTTGCTACTGTCTCACAAGTGGTGTTTTTACTAGTTTCTACTTTATGATGGGAAAATAAGTAGAAATATTTCACTCCAGTCCAGTACATGCAGTGGAATTTCAGTATGTGCAATACCCAAAATCAAAATCATAAACCAGCCAGGCAAAATCAAAAATCAACTAAAATAGAGGTATGAATTGCAAATTTCTAGAGAAAAGAAAGAAAAAAGGTGCATTCAAGGAGTATCAATTCTTAAATTTCTCCCCTCCATAAAGTGAAGTGAGTGTGTGTGCATGTGGGTATGGGTGTATATAAATGTGTGTTGGAAAGGAGGGGAGGAATGGAGAGCGGAAAGAAAAGGAAAAACAGAAGATCAAAAAAAATCTGTTTTGTAGTTACTTGTATGCTTTTTGTAGAATGTAGGGTTCCCAGCAGAAATTTCCTTCTGCCAGAAGACATACATATGCAAGTGAAAGCAAGATGGCTCAGGTCCCGACCAGATGGTCGGGTTCACGGTGCAGTGCCAGAGGTGAGCATATGGTAACCACTGCCTGCTCCGGGTTTCGTAGAATAAGTACGGTTACGAGATGCCAATTACTCAGCCACAAGGTGAATCCATTTTTCTCTGTAAGACAATGAATGACAGTATCACGGGCTATCAAAGGGCACAATACCTACTTAGAAACAAGTCACTGAAATCTGTATTTTGTATACTTCCTAACGAAGTGGCTTTGCAAACAGTTATTATTAGTAGAGCTATTGTCTTGGAATGCTGACAACTAATGCTTTTATGAAGAGGTAATAACTGCTTTCCATCACTGAAGCTCTAGTGACAGGTTATAGAAATTTTCTCAAGATCGCTCACTTTGAGGTCGATGTAGAAACAAAGGAACAAATTCTACTTACTTCGTTTCTTGTTGTTTCCACTCAAATTTTTCAGTCAATAAGTAGACATGAAAATAACATGGTCCTTTGTTCTCTAAGTGCTAGACAGTCCTGAGGTAAGAAAGGTATTTAAAAAAAAATATGTTTTCTCCCACTGGGGAAAATATTAGCACTTAGTTGCATAACTCTGTTTAATACTCTTAAAGAAAGATGGTAAAAATGTCCTTGAAATAGCCATTAAATTAAAAGTTGGACCTCTCTGTGGAGGTTAGGAGGCTGAGACTTGTGCCTCAGCTGTGCTTGATTAGGTTCTTCCACTTCCCAGACTAGTGTTCTGATCAGCAGGTTGGTGATTATTGGTACATGGGTGCTTATGGTGGGTTCAGAAGGAAGTCTTGATTTTTATTCCACATTAGACAAATAAGTTTTGAAATCTTGGTATTTTTTCATGAGGTGGAAGCTTTCTTTTATCAACCACTACCTTACACATGATATTATGTGAAGTTAGTCTTTTGATAATTTAGTTTCCTTAGCATATGGCTTATGCTGTGACCTGTCTGTGTTTCCCTTGATTCATCTGGAATATTATGCCCAGAAGAGGGGAAGGAAGACCAGAGAAAAACATTAACTTATTTTTTTTTGTTGTTGTCTCTGGCTACTAAGTGCATAGCCTAAGAACCACTGTCCACTAGCAAAAGAACTACTTGGAAAAGGTCCACCCCATTCATCTCCTTACATGGCCTCTTCATCTTGTGAGGCCTGAGAGAAAGCTTTGATCCTGGAAGGTGCTAGTGCATAGTAGTTCCTAAGCAGAGAGAGTTCAGTCATACTCAGGCCAGAGCTGTCTTCTCTCTCCGCTTCATTTTCTGCTTGCTCTCTTTGCTTTCTGGGTATTTTCATCATTTGTGTCTGCCTGATTAGCCATATAGCAGACACCACACACAGGACGATAATGGGCTGAGGCAGGTAATACCACTCTACCTTTCATTTCATAAATTTAAGAAAAATAGCTTGAATTTTTAAGAACATAGAGGAGCCATTTGCTGCCTGTCCTTTGCATGTGCAAGTTCTCCGTTCCTCTGGGTTGATAGGAGAGTAGATCTTTTTGAGGGAGTAGTTTATTATCCTTCTCCATTCCTTCCTGTTCTCCACATAAGACTATTTGGCTTTCCAGTGCTTCTGCTTTACTTTTCTTTTCCCTGCAGAAGAGCATAATTTTGCATTATCAGTGAACACCAGTCCAGACCTCAAAGGAATGCAATTTCCTGGGCTCAGGAAGGAATCCAGAGGTTAGTCTCATAAATCCTATGTATGTTCTGCGGCTGTTCCAGCTCTTAGCAAAGTTTGCAACAGGGTCATTTCATCTAGCACTCACGTAGTAAAACACATTTCTTTTATGACCTCCTAGCCAGCTGTTCAGGCTAAATCATTGTACATATAGTCATGACTTGACTAATGCCTGTGCGTGTCTCAGCTGCTTTCGTGTTATTGTGTCTGCAGAATGGTGCAAAATTCTTCCTTATGTGGTGGTGTTCTTGGAAGACAGAGCCTCCCGCTACACATAAGAAATGGGGAGTGATGTTTCTGTGGTCACTGTATGCACAGATCACAGACTCAAGGAGATTTTAGCTGAAAGGTGACTTAGTATAAGAAATGTAGTTCTTCTGGTAGCAGATGTGTGTCTGTGACCTGTAAGGATCATTCCTCATTGCTGTGTTCCCCAGTTCTCCAGTGCAAGGTTCCATGTGGAGACAATCAGGAATGCTTTTATCTCTGAGGTTTTTCTTCATGTGTTTTATGTTTTCATTGAAGAAGTGTAAAAACTGAAAGCATGTTTAAGCATGTTTTCAATCCTTTCATGCCTCTCAAAGTGACAGTATCAGGTCACGTGCCTCCAAACACACTTTTCAGCAGAAAAAGAAAAAAGAAAAGAAAAGCTCTGGTTTCTCAAAAGCCATTCAACATCTAAAAAATGTTTCACTCGAACAAGAGGTGCTTTGATGAGCCTAGATCTCATGACATTGTTTGCTTGGCTGGCAATTCTGCTGCACCCTCAGCTCTGACTTCCTGCAGGCACAGCAGAAACAGCAGGTGCAGCATGTACCTCCCTCCACTTTCCGGGAAGAGCCACAGAGCAAACCACCATGCTCTTCTGCTCTTGCTCCCAGGGCAGCTAGAGGCTGTGCTTCTGCTGTGTATCCCTCCTTTGTCCTTGGTCCTTTGTTTTATTCTCCTCCTATTTTAGCCTGTTTCACTCTGTTAGTTTTTCTGAATTCTGCTTTTCTTTCTTTCCTCATGTCTTTCATGAGAAGAATGCCAGCTTTATTTTGAGCTCTCATTGTTGAGAGCTCTCAAAGTTTGTAAAATGAGTTCTGTACCTCTTATGATAATAGAGATGATCAGATTATTGTGATGAAGTAGGTTGAAAGGAAAGGTATTATCAGGTCTCAGGCTTTAGTCCAATTAGCAGGCTCTCAAACTACAACATACTTCAGTTAACACTGGTATGGACTTATGTCTTTGTGAGTCCACTGGCTGTTTGGACTGCTGCTGCAACCTGAATTCATTCTGGGAGTAGCCTGTATGAGAGAAGGAAGAGCCTGGTGTATTACTGTAACAGAGAGGAGATTATATATTAGAAAGATTTAAGGATGATATTTGCTTCAGGGCAGAAGGTCTCACTCAGTACTTAGGGTACCTCTTAAGCCCTCCTTGTCAAGTGAGGAAGAAATGGCAGGCCCGGCACAAACTCTTGTTGCAGAGGTAGATTTTATCTAAAAGTAAAATATCTGTATGTCTGGAGCTGGACTTTAAGAATATGGAGATGCAAATGCTGCCATGACAAGGATTCCTGCAGGGAAATAGGATGTTTTCTTACCTTTATCATTAATACATGACTGTGTATTTCCATGTGTGGATTAAATTTGCCTAAGAGAGAGAATGTGTCCTTGCCAGCTATGGATGTCCAATGTATCCTTGGCTTACTACCATCCCACAAAAAACACCATCAATCCCCGAACATTAGTCTGGAGTCATAGAGGTTTTCTGACAGCAGAATACCTTCTTCTCTCATAAGTGGGTCTTCTACCCCTTTCAGAGGAAAGGAAGGGTCTCTTTAGCAGTATGTCTACTCTAAATACTTCTTGTTTCAGCTCACCAGGTGGAGTCTGAACACTGTCTCCAGAATTTTTGACCACAAGACAACTCTGAGACCAGATGTCACACATCCTGAAAGGCTTCCAATTGAAATCAATGGGATTTTACACATCCACAAATATTAGATTGGTGCCTGAGTGATCAGCGTCTTACAGAAATTAATGTTGAGTGAGTATAGAGATTCATTATTCCTCTTCCCATATTCTAAAATCATGATTTACTGGATAGGTATGAAGTCAGTAATGGAGCAGTTGGGGCTTATGGACTGGGGCTCGAGCATTTCTCTGTGCAGAGATTAGGTGTAATGTTTGTTTGCCATTGAAACTCCATCTGGTTGTAGTCTGAAGCTAGTCTGTACTTTCACTGGTACATTGCCTTCAGTTGACCTTTTGTGCAAGAACACACTTCATCCAAACCCAGCAGAAAGATTAAATACTTTCTTGGCTGTGGAAGAAGGTGGCTGTAAAAGAGACAGCAATGAAAGATAAGGGGACAGACAAAGATCAGTAGAAGCATATTTATACTTGTATATATAGAAGTATATCAGCTCCAGGTATGTGCTGTTGAAAGGAATATTTGTTCCCCAGGTACTCATCAAGGTTTGCTTTTAGCTCCAGTAGGCTTGAAATGATGTCTGGTTGATGCTGCATATTTCATTATATCAGTTGGTGCTTACTGGAAAGAAAGGGAAAAATATGAACTGCATTCTCTCACTTGGATACAGCATATTAAAGATAACATGAAATGATTGAATTCTCCTACTGCTTGCTTAAATAGTGTATTGTGTTTTTCTGAAGGAGGTGTAGCAGTTAGTCATGAGAACTGGAATTCGCTTCCAGCTCTGAAGAGGGGATTGGAAAGTGGCTCTCCAGAGTAAAAAGCATTTATAGTTGCAGAAAAAATAGTATACATGTCTTTTCTGAGCCTTTTCAGAAGGTTCAGCTATCTTAGTTGGATCTCACACAGTAGGTTTAGACTTTTGCAGTTGATGCTTACCCTTACATTCTCCTGGATCTCAGGCATATCAGCCGTGCAAGCTGTGGCATCTCTCCTGCACTGTGCTGTGCCATGTCAGATGGGGCGCTGCTAACTTGCAGCACAGTGTCAAGGACTCTCCTCCTGACATGACTATACTAAATGTCTCCCTTGTCAAATTGCTTTGCTGTCAGCAATGTTGGAATGTAAGAAACTTGAGACAGCTTCCTTGTCCTCTGAAGGAACAAATGCTGATGCTAAGGAAGGTCTATGCCTGTCATCACAGATTCACTGAGGGACTGTAATCACATGACTTCACACCCTTCATTTTTTTTCTTGACCTAACTTTGCAAATGGATTAGCTGTAAATCTGCCCAGAGCTTTGCACTGCCACAGCAGTAATAGTTATTATTATGATCATAGAAATATACTGCTAAGTTTCACAGAGGTGATTCAGCTGGATGTGTATTTCCCTGAATATTTTAGTATTATAAGAAAGTATAAAGTCCCCATGTCACAAAATTTGAGGTTCCATTTATACAGTCAGTGCAATGCAATTGCCCTCCTCAAAAATGGGGACCAGGCAAACATAACCTTCAGTTGCTAGCTGGGAACCCTCATTCTGCTATGCCATATCCTGAAGAAAATACAGTATGTCCTGTAAATTCTAATCAGAGTCTAAATGCAGGATGCTTTGGTTTACTGTGGCACACAAGGATTAGAGAGAAAATACTTCAATGATTTGGGTGTATAATGGTGGTTGAGGCTTTGGTAGTGAAGAAGAAGGACTGATGTTTTGTCTCCAGTTGCATGTGTTGAGGGAACCTTTTAGCTATGCATGTCTTCTGTGGGCTCTCCCAAACACATATCTGCACTCAGAACAGTTGCATTGTTAGCTCAGAGCACTCAAGCCTGTGTATACCTGGTATGTCCCTGTTCCTTCCTTGCACATGCTATTCAGATTGTCAGCATTTCAAGGTTTGATTCTATGTCTTCACTTCTGAAGTATCCTGGGAGTGAACGCTGATGGAAGCACATATAGTTGAGGTATAAGGAAGGAATGAGGGGTTACTAGCAGAGGGGTTCCCAGCTTGCTTTTCAATGCGATTGCAGCCATACTAAGCTTTTTCCAGGTATTCCAAAATGCTATGTAAGCTGTCACTGCAAGTGAAGTCTGTATTGTTTCAAGGGAACAGCATAACCACTTTGACATACAGCTGTTTTATTTAATTTGACCAGATGGAACAAATGCGTTTAGATTCAGAGTATAGCCAATCGTAACACCGTTTTTTTTCAAGGAAGAAAAATTCTGCCATAAATATACAAGCTTTACACTTGGAAGATGGAGAGGAAAATTTTATCATCAATGTGCAAAACTGTATAATCCTTTATAATAATTTTCCTTCCCAGCTGTAAAGAGTATGTCTTTTTTCAGTGTATACTGTCATATTCAAATGCTGGCTAAGTGTGTGGTTTGCTTTCCAGTATGGATGATTCTCTTGGCAGCAGGGGGACATTCTGTAGCCTTTACTACTCCCTTAAACTATGGGTTTCACCCCCTCTGCAGGGCTGCCTCCAGTCCCTACCCAGGCATGTCTATGGACAGCACTGCCATTAGCAATGACAATACCATTGAAGGGTGCAGCCCGTGAGTCACAGCTAAGAAAGCTAAGGAGAAAAAACATGGGCCTGAATATAAAAGAGTGCTCAACTGCTCAAGCATGGTCATTGCGCTTGTATACCAGGGAGACATGTACACTGTCTCCCCAGCCTAGGGGAAAAATTGCTGTCACCGTAGGAAAGTAAAATTTACAGGTCAGAAGATGGCAGCGTAATCTCACAAGTCAGGGTGACAAAATTTGAGGGATCAGGTCATTAATCTTCCTCAGCTCAAACTCCTTTTTTAAACAATCAGCAAGCCCTGTGTCTATCTAGGTAGTGCTTCCCGGGCTGTAAACTAACATGTATACAGGTGAAAATATTACGTATGCAGGTGAAAATCCTGTTACATCACATTTCAAACTAACCTGTTTAATTTAATTTCAGATGCACTGTGATAGTGTTGAAATAAATTGCTCACCTAGAGTTCAATACTGAACAGAAAATGACACCAGCATGTTATCTAACTAATCAATAAAAAAAGCAACATTTATGGAACATTGACTTTGCAAAGCCTATGCAATTGAGATTCATGTTTGTTATAGTTTCCCTTCCTTTCTGCTCTTGAGAGCAAGATATCGTGAACTCTGCCTGAAAATACACATTTCTTACTGAACATTATTTTTTTACAGTAGTACTGCATGAATATATTCTCTGTGAAGAGGTTATTTAATATATTATTCTCTTTCTGTTTGAGGGATATGTAAGTAATCTATTCCGTTTTCATCTTCCTATTTGCCCGCCTGTCTCTGTCTCTGTGTCTCTCAGAGAAATCTGGCCATTCTTACCATTCTTTGTGAGCTGTACCTTTCGAATGTGCAGTACTTGATTTGGAAGAAAAGAACTGTGCTAGGGAGAGATGATTCATCGCATCACTCACCAGATTATATAACACAGAGTGATAACAACTACTGAGAACATTTCTAGCAGCAATATTCCCACTTGTGAGTTTAAATACTTTCCTCAGGAATGTCTGTAAAAATAAATGGAGGTATCTGCATAAGCCATGAGAGCAAGGCAAAAACCTATCCATTTTCAAAATTAATTGCATTTTTTTGGTGATATTACTGCAGAATTAAACCATAGAAAGATGCACTTCTTATGTGAAGAACGTAGAGTCATAGTTCTATCAGTTTTTTGCATCTACCAAGTGAATATGACATTTTAGCACATGTGCAAACTGTGCTTATGGGTATTTACTTGCTGAACTTACAGGTATGTTTTCAGAGGACTCTTTTGCAAATATGAGACTTCTGAACATATGCTGAAATCCCAAGTGGTCTTTGGCTTTGGTTTTGTACCTGTTCAGATGACAGTTGTTCTATTCAAGTTTACTCTCACCAGTCAATATAGTTGCATCTGAGCACACTGAAACTAAATTTAATAAAGCAAAAGAAAAATGAGAAAATTGTTCACTGCCCTTTTTATTAGCGTGTCGTTTTCAGGCTAAGCAATTGGCCACACGGTGTCACTGTGTCTTAAGGCAGCAAAACTTCTAGCAATAAAGCCTTCAGCAATTCCAAGTTTTCAAAGTATCCCACCATGTGATATTATCTAAGGAGGCGCTTCAGCAAAAATGGCAAGGTCAGGGAAGCTTCTCTGTAGGAGTGATTTAGAAAGATATTTTGTACAAAGCTTCTGTTTCCTGGCTTCTTGTACCTCCCTGGGATACATCACGAATGTTTTTAGCCCAGAAGTGCTTGTTCTCCAGATGTCTGCATTTGGGAGCGTGTTTATATGGAAAGCCTTATCTCAAACTGTTGCAAGTCAGAGATTTAAAAATTCAGTGGTGCTGGACTTATCCTACACTTCAGTCATAGTCCTTCTGCTCTTCTCCTTCTGTCTTTGTATATCTGAATGCACGACATCCTTTGGCTCTGCTCTGGCTCTGGAAACTTGGCCTTATGGAGCTCAGAGCAATGTAAACTCCAGCTCCTGGGACCCACAAAATGCCATTTAATCCCTGCTAGTCCAGAAGAATGCTTTGCACAACACACCTGCTCAAGAGAGCAGTGCCAAAAGCTGATGTATTCAGTGTTTAAGGAGTTTCATAATGTACAGCTATAGCAACACAGAGAGAAACAGTTGTGTACAGATACAGTATGAGCCTTAGCCAAGAAGATGATCTCTGGCTCAGGGCATATTGGAAGGTTGCAAAATCTCATGCAGTAATAAGTGTTGATGTGCACTGTTTCTTCTGTAAAATGGTAAGTGAGCCCAGCATAGCAGGCCTTATGCTAACGTCCTGATAGTCTGCCTAGGTTAGATTAAGATTTTATAGAAAGGGTCAATGTCTGGCAATGACTTGCCACCCCTGTAGAGTGCAAGTTGCTTTGTTTTGATTGCTAGGACATTAGGTAGTTGCAGTGCTTTTCCTGAGTCTGCTGCTCTGCTTTGTGTGAAGCTTACTCTCTCCGTAGCTGCTGAGAATGATAGCGCTGTTTTAAGATGCATATTTCTTACTGATAGTTTCACTACTGATTTTGTTTGAGCCAGGAGTTCGCTTGTGATATACCCGTTTTGATGGCCACGTCTTCGATTTAAGTGCATGGTCAAGTCATGTTTAGAGTTATTGGGTCTACAAAGCACGGCTCTGTGAAAGCTCTGGTGCCTCGGTATGAATTTTGGTGCAATGGTATGAACTGAGGAAATGGCTGTGTTAGTCAGGCCTTGAATGTGACGGGAGGCTAAGTGCTAAATAAAGCTCGACTGCCAGATCTCACAGGCTAGGGTAGAGAGATGCCCAGGAGTATGTGACTCCCTTGAAGAGACAGCAACAGCATGCAGGGTGGGTTCTGAAGACCAGAACACATTTATGAGTAGCAGATCAAGTTGTATTTTCTCTTGTTACTTGCAATGTAACAACAGCTTAGAAGTATGTTCAGTGATGTTTATTTAGGAACACTTACTTGAATATGATTTTGGCCTATGACTCCTCCCTCCGCTGTTCCACTCACCATTGCTTCTGTAATTACCTTAACTGGAAGAATTCTCTATTGGCCTCTGTGCTGGTGGTGACCCTTAGTATGGGAGCTTCTGCAGAAGGTAAAGCATGATATGGTTCATCCTGGGGGAAGAGAAGCCTGAAGCGGAAAGTAGCGTTGAACAGTAATGCAGAAAAGCGGATGGGGTCTACTGTAGGAGAAGGTGGTACAGGCAAACTTCGGAGTAAATCAGGCAAGTTGCCAAAACAATTTGTCCTTGTTCCGCAAATCTTGGAAATTACTGACCTCATTATCTAGACACAAAATGTCGCTTGGTAGTGTGCAAGGGAGTTCCATCATAACTATAATTATCCTAATGGCGCTGCAGCCATGATGGTATATAAACTATAAACAGGAAAGGCTGAAACCCACTGACACACATGAGATGCAAATGAAGGGCTGGTGCCTCGACTATAGGAATACAAGTAAGAAATGGAAACTGGCTGAGGAAATCCCTTGTGATTTGTCTTCAGGAACTGCCTTCAAAATGTTTGCTCAGGGAGGAAAAGTGTGAAGAAGGGGAATGGTGTGCTTCCTCCCCTTGGGGTTTTACGAACCCCAGGCCCTGGAACCAAGGCTCCTTCTAAGAAAACTTTTATATATTGTCCTGTGTGATGTATTTTCTGGGAAGTTCTGTTACTCTGTATTTGTTGGAAGAGGTACACTATATATCAGTGCCAAGGGCGTTTAGTTTCTAACACTATTAGACTACAGAGCGAGTCTCCTTGAAATAATGGGAACAGCTTGTATCTTCACATGAACCTTTTTTATAAAGCACATAAACAATCACTGCCTATGGATGTTAGTCAACTCCAGGCTCCTGATATATGTTTGAGATGTAAAGAAAAGCTCGATGCATGGAAGAAAAAGAGATTTTTAAAGCTAAAGCCAGCTATGGTTATTTAGTCTGACCTACACAATGCATGTATCTTTCTCAGTAATTCCTGAATCAAGTTCCTAGTGTCTGATTGAGCTACACATAAAACACAGTCATCCAGTCTCGATTTAAATTTAGCTATTGTGCAGGAGGGAAATGTGGTGTGGAGGCTGAGAAAAGTCAGGGGTCACAATGTGAAAGGAAGGTGTAGGAGGGAAAATACACAGTTAAGCTGTAACACAGGTTTCAAGGATCAGAAATAGAATTTATTGTCATTGATGGTACTGTGGCACTGTGAAAAGTCAACAGAGAAGTGAGCCCCATTTTGCTAAAAGTGATAAAGGTTCCCAGATAAACTGTAGACCTTGCTCAGAAAAAAACCTTCAATCTAAATAGATTATATGAACACCAACACAAACACCAACACAAATGAGAAAATAGAAGTAAAAGGACAGGAGTTAAAGAATAATTAAGACTATGAATAAATATGGTAAGTTGGTCTTTGTGGGGAGCAGGGAGGGGAGACCAGGCTAATGTTTTGTGCATATTCCTTTATCTGTTGTTTAGTTGTGCTCCACTTCATCAAACACTTGTGCACCCGAGGTGGCACTTTAACTGTGTATTATCCTATTAATATCAGTTACACTATTCCTGAGAGAAATATGTGCAAGTGTCTGAGAGGATCAACTTTTTAAATGCATGAGATGATAACTACTAAATGGTTAGCAGAAAAGCTGGTATTGTCTAACCACAAAACCTACTGATAAATTACCAGTATCTGAAGATCAGGAAGATGTCTCTCAATCTTTTCAGCACATCTTTTTCCAAAAGCAAACAGTCAACTTTGAACTTTCAGAATTTTACTGTAGCTTGTTTTTTTGGCTGGCTGAATTTTGACTAGCTCCTCTCAGTAATCTGGAGTGGTGAGGGACAGGAGGCGCAGTGTAAGAGACGAGGGTTTTACTCGTGCTCGGCACCACACAGGTAGCAGTAAACACCCCGAGGTGCCCTGTTGCCAGTATGCTTTGTGTTAGACACTGTCCTGACACAGACAGACCACATAATGGTGATGACTACATGTGTAAGAAGGAAGGAAGTGAAGCTCGAATGATCACAACCAGAACTAGAATTAAGAAATCAAATAGGTGTTCCTGTCTCTAGAGGCTGAAATGGATTGGCGTGGGTTCACAGATTCACAGAATTCACAGAATTCACAGAATTGTTAGGGTTGGAAGGGACCTCTGGAGATCATCTAGTCCAACCCTCCTGCCAGAGCAGGGTCACCTACAGCACGTTACACAGGACAGCGTCCAGGCGGGTTTTGAATGTCTCCAGAGTGGGAGACTCCACCACCTCTCTGGGCAGCCTGTTCCAGTGCTCCACTACCCTCAAAGTAAAGAAGTTCCTTCTCATGTTAAGATGGAACTTCCTATGTTCAAGTTTATGCCCATTACCCCTCGTCCTATCACTGGGTGCCACTGAAAAAAGACTACTCCCATCCCCCTGGCATCCTCCCGTTAAGTATTTGTATGTATTAATAAGATCCCCCCTCAATCTTCTTTTCTCTAGACTAAAGAGACCCAAGTCCCTCAGCCTTTCCTCATAAGAAAGGCGCTCCAGTCCCCAACTGTTCATCTATACAGTTCTTCTTTCAAAATGTTAGGTATAAAAGGAGTTGTTAATAGACAGCTATTACATTCTGTTCCCATTTAGGAAAGCATCAAATAACTTTACAGTATCTTTTTTTCTTGGTTTTGCAATGGATGCTGTGATATATTCTGTTGAAGTTATTAATATAGACTTCCTAGTACATGAGTATATTGAATGAAAATTAAGCTGCCCTGCTCACTACTTCATACAGACTATCCCTGGTGCCGAGTGAAGCCATTAATTAGCTTTCTGACTCCCAGGTTATTCCCCACAGAGTTGAAGGATGTTTTTGCTGGGGACAAGTGAACAGCATTTAGCTGCATCTGTAATAATGTAATACAACCATTCATTTAATTTGATTCAGAGGCACATAAGGCTGGAAAATGTCATATGTGGAACAAGTTCTCAAGTATGAATTGACCCATGCTATGGCTGCTGGATGTTTTGGTGCTCTCTGGACCACATGTAAAAAGATGTCTTCTGTGATGCCGAAACTTAGTGGGAAATACACTAAATTTCACCTAACATCGACGGTGTCAGTATGCAATGTTTGGTTCGCAAATGGAAGGTGTCTAAAAAGGTTGTTTTCAAATTATAATTATTTGGAAGAAGGGCCAGTAATATTCTATAAAAATAGAACCAGGATAATTTTTCTTTGCATTTCTGGCTTGTCTTTCCTCTGAGTTGCTCCAGTTTCTCAGATCTCAGGTGAACTGGCTGTTGCTGCTTTCATTTCACACTACAAATTGTTCATTAACTTGCCTAAGATGTGCAGAGAATTTACGACAGAGCCGAGGAGTATTCAAATGGAGCAGGGGGTGCACTAACATTTTAATTCTCATTTCCTCTCTCCTCTTTTTCCTGTAAGCAAGAACATGTGGTTGTTGCACAAGGCATTCTGTGCTCCACATATCTGTCCATGTTGTCAGCTGTTTGTGTATCAGGTCTGAGGAGGAGGAAGAAATATGAGGTGTGTTACCAACAGTCAGGTACTTCCCATTCACACTTTTAGCATACATGAGGAAGTGATGTCTGATGAATAGAGATGATCATAAGATTTCTGATGCAACACTTCTCCGTTTGAAAATGTTGATTGGATTCTGTATTGCTGGGTTGGCTGGTTCTCCAGCTTCATGGAAACCTGCTTGGAAAGTTGTTGTGCTGTCGTAAACCTTGTGGACCCACCTGGCCTGTTCCACTGGCTACCCACCATTCTGTGATGCCATGACACTGCTGACTTCTCCCAGATACCAGGGGCTACCCCCAGGCTGGTCAGCAGTTGAATGAGCTGCCCATTAGATGTCCTTCAGCTGTTGGCCAATTCGTTTGCTTCCAGCTTCCAAGATCTCTGAGCTTTGATGCTCATAGCCTGCCCAGGTGACTGCCAAGCCACCCATGTGGTAGCAAACAGCTATGTAGGCAGGGTCCTGGCATGTGAACTGAGGCATCAGCCCAGAAATGTTTCAAAATCTTTCTTATATATATGAGTGAAACGTTGTTGGGAAGGGTGAGGGGAGGTGTGCCAACACGATTTCCTCTGTGGGATGAACATTCCAGTTCCCAGCACTGGTGCAGGCAAGTCACGGGACATTTTACCTTTTTGTGGTTCAGAGATTGCTTACTTGTACTTGGCTGACAAATGCATTCAGTATGTGTGTGAGTACACAGTAGGGAAGACCAACAATTAGTGGATTTGAATCATACAAGGCAAGGGTCTCTGCCACTTTGCAATGTATCTATTGTATGGGGAGAGATTGCAGACTACAAATTGTGCGTGTTGCAGAGGAGGAACCATTACTGGTTTGTGCTCCGCTGCTTCGGCAGGCTGTGGGTGAGGCTTGATTCCTGGAGGTATTTATGGGAGAGGTCACCATCTAAAATCTAGTCTTCCGTAAGATCTCTACCCCTGGAAGCTAGAGTCTCTGACTGAGTGCATCTCCTCCAGCCCAAACTCTCCCTGGCTAGGAGCAGAAGACCTAATTTTGGACCTTTGGCACATAGATCTGGATCCTCTGGCGTAGGAGGCAGTGTAGGTGGCTTATTTTAATGTTCTGCTCTGAACAGACTCAATGCCTTTCACAAACTGCATGAAAATTTTCTGGCTTGTTGGCCATACCGTGTCTCACCTGCCACATAAACCATGAATGTCAGAGGCCTAATGTTAAAAACACCCTAGTTCATTGAGATGCTGAAGGCTATAAATTTCTGTTGGCTTTGGTACGAGTTTCTATTCCCGGTTCTTAGGTTTCAAGAAGCATTGTCCAAAAATATTAGGAGCTTCAGAAGTCCCAAGGTATTATATGAATTGAGAGGTTAAAAAAATCTATGCCTGTGAAAAATCAGTTTTCTACTAGAATGAAAGCATTTAAAATTGCATTCAAGTTTTCTGTTTTATGTGCTGCTGAAACAGAAGGATTGAAACAGAGCTAATATGCATGCAGAGAGACATTCAGAGATAGTATCAGGCTCCACAGATGACTCTACCTTGGCACAGGTTAGAGTAGTTTTCCTGAGATTAACTGAGACGCTAAGTGTGTTTCAAGTGCCAGGCTCTCTGCTCGCACTTGTCGGCCTTCTACACTGGGACAATGGGAGCAGGTGACAGAAAGCTGCTCTCATACTGCTGCAGTAAAGCTGAGCATGCTCTCAGCAAGGTGAATTCCCAGTTGCACTACTAGGAAAACTTTCTGGCTTCTTTTTGTCACAAGAATGGTACAAACAGACTAGAAGAGCAGACACATACCTAAACAGAAATGTTTTCTATAGGGATAAGTATGAATGCAGAAGGAGCTTTTGTATTAAAATCCCCGTGACTGTAGAGCCCAAGAAGTCCTCATGAAGTAGTCTTCTGCTGTCAGAAGTTATGATCCACCAAAACTGAGTCACAGGGTTCTTAATTGCTGTAAATAAGCTTGCAAGGCTTATAACTCATAATAGCTCTAGTGGCTAAGTCAAACTCTGGTTATTCTCTTTTAAATTGTTCCCATAGTTTGGTTGATGTCTAGAGATTTTTTATTAAAAAAAAAAATTACAAAGATGAACATAAGTAAAGGAAAGGAAAAATTCAGTTTTCAGTCTTTACAACCTTGGAGTTGCCAAGATGAGTTTTGCTGCAACATGGAACTTCACCCTCAGATATTTTTAAGACTTGAGCACTTTTAGATATTTACCAAGGATTCTGTGCCAGTATTCATTACTTCTTTGCCTGCTACAAAGGCATACTTTGCAGGTGTTTCCAAAGCTACTGGTGATGTATTTGGGTGTATTCAGTCCACCCTGAATTGGCTGTTTCTGTGTTTCTTTGCCCTGTTTCTACACCAAGATGAGTGATTTTCTTACATTTACATTTCACTAAAATCTTACAGATTACTTAAACTAGGACATAGTTTGGCTGATGCTAGCTTTATTTAAAAAGCCTATCCATTAACTGTTCTAACCTACAGAATAACATGCTGTCTTTGGTCTTGTTAATTTTGGAGGCCTACTTAGAGGATAAGTTACTTCCAGGAATGGATGAATCGAACCCTTAATGGCTCACATATTATTTGAAATAAACCCTTGTATATCTTTTATCCCTTTCTGAGCCAGAGGATTTGACACAGCAACAGGGTTAGAAAGGAAATACTGCTATGTGTGTCATACAGTCACAGTAACCTTTGTTTTTTAATTACTCTTGCCTAGTATAATAACATCCAGTATCTAACATTTCCTTAGTGGGTCTTGCCCCAAAGAACTTACAGTCATAGAGAGTGAAAAATAATAGCAGAAAATGAAATTTACTCTCTTGATTCTAAAAAAGTGACTATTAAAAAAATGCAAGAGGTTGGTGGCAACTAAGAAAGAAACCCTTCTCTTAATAATTTGAATAATTTGAAGGTAAATACCATAACCATAAGTCTAGTCTTCCTGTCAGCCAAGTGGTGAAGTGTAATACTTACCTAACTCTTCTGAGGTCTTTACTCAAGCAATTTTATACTGACATCAGTGTCAGACTATTTGAATAAGATCTGAAGATAAAGGTCTCAGAAACTGGCTTGAGTGGAATGACATTGAAATATCTTACTCAATTTTTTCAATTAGGTGCTCTGCAATCACTTGGTTTAAAATAAAAGAACAATTTTTAAACATAAACACAATGGGTTTCAAAGTGTGGCTTTACATTGACGTGTCTTGGAAAGATAACACTCCAGTCCTCAGATACCCCAGGTAAGTAATAAGCAGCTTCCTCCCATCTTGAAGCTGCAAAGATCACTATCGTGCCAAATTTACAACCACACCTGCAAAGCGTCTAAGGAAATTGGTAGCTCTCCTACTCTGGCCAGGAAAGAGCCAGTGATACTGGCTTTGCTGTATGATATCTTTATTTAAGATTACAGTGGTTCAGGAGATAGGTAAGAGGATATAGCACCTTTTACTTTTCTGGAACACGTTTAGATCTTGATAGCCAGAAGGACGGTTCTTTTAGAAATGCTGTTCTCACCTGATTGCTACTTGGATAGACAACTTGGTATTTTGTTCTAACTAACATCAGGTGAGCTGAAAATGTTTGTTTGGAAAGCATTCAAAGATCAAAACCAATTTGAAATTAGCTGTGTTTTGCTCAAAAAGAATAGGGTGGAGGGGAAACAGTGAAAAATGAGAGTACTTTTATTTCAAAATTAAATGTTTCAGTTTTGAAAGGTCCTCAAATCTGATGTTTCTGAAGCTTTGCTTTATAGCTTCTAGTTACATGTGGCAATGTTGAATTGAAAAAGGGAGATGTATTTTAAGAAAGGGGTTTTTTTTGTTTGGATTATTTTTTACAGTGGTTAAATAACTCAGGTATGAAAAAAATAGTTTGGGGATAAGCTAGGGAAAAATAAGTCTTTTTTCCTCAATTTCTGAGAACTTTTTTTTTTTTTTTTTTTGTTTGAATTTGACTATAGACAATTATTTTCTCAGATTACTATAATTCTTCTAACCCAGCCCCTGGTCTGAACAAGGTATGAACTGATTTATGAGGCAAGGAGAAAGCGACTGTCACCTCCCATTGTCACTGTCTGGCACAACAAGAAGTCTCCGCAAAGCTGCGCAGTCTTCCACCTCTATCTCCTTAATGGTGTGGCTGCAGTTAGCTCTAGGAAGATTCATCTCTTTTCTCTACTTAACAGCTTTCATGGGATGAATAAAGAAAGGTTCTCAAACAAAATCATAGAAGATTTATATTTATAGGAGAGTGTTTCAGTAATTGCCATCCTTGCTTGTGAAGCTGTTAGCATCAAGCGTGGAAGGACTATGAAGACAGGACTTCACTGAGGGCATTTTTTTGTACACCAAAGCTGAGACATGTTTGTATGAAATTTTGCTGTGCTGTTTGTATGAAATTTTGCTGTGGTTTTTTTCCCAGTTAGCTTTTAAGTTTGTGCCGGCAGTAGGATGATCCAAATTCACAGTCATTTAGAGTTGCGACCACTCTACTGCTCGGTTTCTGGCAGCTCAGCTGTGACTCTGAGTAGCTTCTTGCAAGGGGTTGTTAACGAGCAGCCCACGGAATGACTTGCATGAAGCTGAACGCTCTATTAATTAACTTTTATTTCTTGCATACTGGGAACAGCATGGGCTTGCGTTCCCTCCATTCTGATTCTGTTTCACATACTCTCTTGTGTGCATTATCTGAGTGCCAACAGGTACGTTATGAAGCAGTTTAACCTCAGTGTAATTTGATATTCCCTTTTATCTCTTTTTTTCTTCCTCATAGCTTCTTTCCAAATACTTTCTTGATATTAATTCAGAAAAGAAACAAGATTCAGTCATAAATGTGGCATGAGACCAGTTTAGTTAACCCGTAAAATCTTTCCAGAATCCCTCTTCTCTGTGTTTCCTGAACAGCCTTTTACAAACGGAAACCACAGATACAGTGTTACATTTTCTGAATTTAAGAACTCCACTAATGTGAGCCTGGCATATGTCCTGCCTGTAACAAGGAGAGGGGGAGGACTTTCTGTACACCTTTGAAGATACATTGCCTATTATTTGACTAGTTTGCTAGTGCATTGTGCTGTGCCCTCTTTGCATTAGATTTAACCTTGTAGTTTTGTCCTTCTTTCTTTATGCAGTTGACTTTCTTTGTCTTACTTTCCCCATGCTGTACATTTTTTGTGGCTGTAGTAAGGCCTGATGTCACGTAGCCCATCTCCCTCATGTCCAGGAGGAAGTGGACGTGCTACATGTCAGTGTGCTTGTTGACAAGCAACGCAAAATGTTTTATGTATTTTGGCCACGCTGATTTACTGGAAACATTGACTTCTTGGAGGGGCTATTGGAAAAATTAGGTCCATAGCTCTCCAAAATAACTTTTGCACCTTGATTTGAAGACATTCTGGGAGCTTTTTTTCTTCTTTCCTGTTCCATTAAGGCCTGGGTCTCCCTGCTGCAGCTGTTCTGTTTTTAATGTTTTGCTCCGTTTCCAGGCAGACATACCCCTCTTTGAGTGGAGTTCGTTTTTCTCTGGCTGTTTTTCCATTTGCCTTCTTTTTTCGAGGTAAATTTGTCAGCCTACTATTTTGGTCTCTCAGTTCGCTACAGCAGCAGAACCTGTGATCAAAGCTGCAACAGCAATATAAAGGAGGAAAACCAAAACTCCACTCTGAATAAGAGCTTTTTTTCCTTTTTCTCTGCTTTTTTTCTCATCTCTGGAAATGGGATGCTACAGGGTGCTGTGTCCAAGGAAGTATGGAAAAGAATGCTTGCACTGCAGTCTCAACTGCTCCTGTAAAAATGCCCAAGTGGGGCTGTCAAAACAATGTTACTGCAGGAGCACAAGACTTGTGTGGTTAATTGCTCTGAACCCCAGACTGCTTTCTGATGAGTTTGGCTTATTTTTCTGGGAGTTTTTTAGCTGCCCTTTGATTTGCTGCATATACACAGCAGACCTTTACTTAAGATATCTTTCTTTTTGCTGTTTCAAAGATGGCAACCTAACCAAGCACTCAAGTCCTCACCCTGCTGCTTGGGTAAGCCTGAATCCAGTCCTCACTGCACTGCCAGCCGCAGCAGAGTCTTTGTGAAATGTCAATTTGAGCTGTTTGTTGCCACTTGCATAAGCCCAGGAGCAAATGACTAGAACTGATTTTCAATTGGTGACAGTTTTTTCTGTGGAAAATGCTTTAAAAAGTGGTTTAAAGGTGATCCACAGTGTGCATCTGAGTTTCAGGAAAAATCTAAAGCCAAAGATTTCAGGTAAACCTATTTTCCTAAACAATTACTTTGGTTACATTTCATTTTTTTAATTCTCTTGCCAAAAGCTAAACTCACAACTACTGTTTGAAGAAAATTAACTCTGGACACTCTCCCTTTCCAGCAGTGTAAGGTGTCCACTGGTTGTTTGATGAGGCTTGGTCCTATCTGATATTACTGTCCCTCAGTGAGGACATTTCTCACTGCAAACTTATGGTGGCCTCCAGACCTTCTCCAAGTCTGGGTCTGTGTGACATCCAACATGAAGTTGCAAGTATGGATTAAGGTACAGCCAGAACAGATTGCCTGGAGCAATGTCCTGACAGACACCCCGCAGGTTGTCTGTCAGCAGTCCACAGTAGGCATGGGAAAGGTGGAGGAAGCTATGCGTGTGCCATCTCCAGAGGATGCCTGAGGACTCACCACTGTCACCAGCTAGCTGGTGGGGGGATAAGATGGGAAGCTGGGAGATGTGAAGTTGTCATGTTCTTACAAGAAGTGTGTAGAGGGGAAAAAGCCCAGAAGCTATGTGGATTTCACTTGCCCTACCAATATTTACCTCAATTTCACCAACATCTCTGCATTGGCCAGGTAATCATCCAGTAGGTACTTCAAAGTAAGGAGTTTTGGTTTACTGGTTGGCAGAAAGATTCCCAATAATATGATAAAACAAGTCCCTATTGTAGGAAGAGTTGAAAAGAGCATTCAGAAACGGGTTGGTCTCCCAACAGAAATTTTAGTAGATGAGATTTGTCTGTCCCCTCCCTTTGATTTTTTTTCAGAGTATTTTCTGGAAGAACTTAAAAGCTACTGAAAAATCACCTACTGACTAGATAGATGGAAGAGATGGGGAGTGAAGGAAGACTTTGTGAACATGGCAGCATCCACCCAAAAAGCTAGCAGGACAATATTGAGGCAATAACAAATTGTGAGGGGTAACAACGTGACACACAAAGATGTGGTAACTGCAGCTCTCCTCTCACCTCTGACATTGCAGATCTTTCCCTCTCAGACGTAGGCAGACTCTTCTCCACACAGAGGAGGCAGAGGGTGGAGCTCAGCGCCTGTATAAATTATATGTGTCCTTCATGTTATTTCAGCAGCAACAACAAGCTGTGAGCGTGTTTGTCAGCTGACAGATCTGTTACCCAAATTGAGTTTTCTGTTGCTGTCGCCATCTTGCGTGTCATGGGGAGCCCACCAGCCAAGGTAAGAGAATTGCAGCTCAGTGCTTTGCCGGGGCCCAGCACCTTGCTGAGGGGACCTCTCTGCTCCAGTTCTCGCGAGCAAACTCCCTCCTCTTTGCATCTGCCGAGATGCAGAGGCAAACTGCTGCTGGTGCCATGTGGCAGGGTCACCTTGAGCTTTGCGAATTTACTGTTTTCCCCTTTTACCTCACAGCAACTAATATGTAAGCGAGCTTCAGCGAAAACGCAGTGAAAATGTGGCCCTTTTCTTTTGTCATGAGGTGTACATGCTGGAGCGAACACCGGGAAGGAAGAGGGGGCCGGCCTTGATGAGTTTACCTCACTGTAAAATGAAAGTGCTTTAGCCCTACTGCATGCTTTTCTCAGGATAGCACATAGAATCATGTTTGTTGCTTGCCCCAGCTGAATAAACCCAACAGCTTTTTCTAGCAACAAAGCATAATTTATATTACTTTAGCTGCAGGGGAGAGTTCTAATGAGCTATTTGGCTGATTTAGCTATCTTGAATGTAATGTTTATGGCATCTGCGATTCTAGTGGAACTATTTCATGTCTGGACTCGAATTTTCTAATAGTAAGTTCCATTCAGAGGTTTTAACTGATAGTTTTTAGTATAAATCAACAGAATTACTAGCTGAGAGTTATTTTCTCATGGATGTGGTATCTTAAATGCAAGATGTAGGTTCTTTACAACTAACCATTCTTTATGTGTCATGCCCTATGTCAAATTTTGCAGCAGATAAAAGAAATATGGGCATTCATGGGCTCTAAATATAGTAAGACACAATATTACACGCCATGGCTTATAGAGAATTGTTAATCATTCAGAATAAAGAATACTTACTACACTTTTGCCATGGTCTTATTTGCCCGTGACATTAAAGATTAGGGAAAATATCAGTAACTTGAACAGATAGCTCAAATGATAGATTAAAAATATTCAAACATTGGATGCTCAGGGCAAAGAATATAAATTGTAAATGTAATGTACTTTCTGGATAAAATTTGTATTATATCTATCTGCATGTTAGATCCAGAGCAATCTTAGATCTATCAATTTTAAATTTTAAATTTTAAATGTTGGTGTTGTGTCTAATAAGATAATTCTGGTTCTGATAGATGAGTAGACAGCTTAGGTATAATTTTATCTAGAAAGGCTCAATTACAGCCAAAATTCTTGCATTTCATCCTAATGCTGCAACTGTTATTCCAGGAGTATAGACATACTTGTTAATAGGCAACACTGCCAAAAGGTTAGAGTACAAGCATAGCTTCAGGTCAGAAAGCTTCTTTTCCCAAGGAAGGAGATTCATTTAACACTGCACGTACCTCTGCCATTCTGTCATGCAAATGCATTTTTCAGTATGTGTAAATTGGTAAATAGACACAGAAATCAGAACAGAGTGGTTTGGTCGTTTTTTCTTCTATATTAGAAACAGCAAGTTGTTCAGAAAAGTGTGGGTACTTTGAACTATCTAGGAGGACCTACTAAAAGTGTCCCAGTCAATTTTTTTGCTGTTTAATAAAGCTACCAAATTGGCACAGAAGTGATGGACAATATTAATTTACAACTTGCTGGGAGTGCTTTTGATATTCATAACAGGGTCTTTTCTTCTGCTCAGACAAGAATAATTACTCGTTATCAGTTTTATTTTGTGAACTATAGAATAAATTTTATATGGTAAAATACTCAGAAATTCTGTCAATACAAAGCCCTGAGGGACCCGCTCATACATGTAAAGAGGTGACTGATAGAATATGAACAGGGGATGCATCCAAAATCCACAATGACTCTTGAAACAATCCATCAGTCATAACATGAAATTACAGTAAATGTTTGTAAGGCAGATTAGATTTACTCACTAACTTTAACTTCCAATGATAAGATTTTGGATAATTGTGATTCCCAAGGAAAATGAGAATTTTGTGGTCATGCTCTCTCCTTCTATCCCCTCTTCTGGTTTTGCGTATTTCTTCAGTCAGTTGCTTTTCCCACCAGTATTCTCACTGATGGAGGGGCTAATGAACTCAGCCCATATCAGATGTTAAAGAACCCGTGTGGAAGAGAGTGCCTTGGTACTAGTCTGGTCATGAAGCTTTTTTATAGTTTATAAGTTTGTAGCTTTAACCTTAATTTGATAAATTGCCAAGCTGTGGTTGAACCAAATCTTCCGTATCTAAGATAAAATAAATGGTAAGAATATGCCAAATGATTACATTTGGTGTGAGATATTGTACGTAAGATACTGTACAGCTTCCAGTACACCACTGGAGAAAGAAAAAGTAATCCATGAAAGGAAGTAATTAATCATGTCTGAAAGATATTGATAAAGCTGAGTGATAAATCCTACAGCTATTTATGGAATGTCAAAAGACAGAGAGCAAACTCCTCGTATAAAACTTCATATAACTTGATGTTAGGCCTTGGTGATAACTTTGCTCAGAGAGCTGCTCAGGTTTGGTGCAGGAGGACTGAAATGCTGAGATTCCAATTAGCCTTCCAACATGTACAAACCAAGGACTTTTTTTTTTTTAAAAAAAAAAAAAAAGAAAAAAGAGGTGGTGATTGGAGAAGGTTCCCAGGTTGCCAGACTCTAGAGAAACTACCCTCCAGAAGACTTGCCATGAGCTCTTGTTCTAGGAGCAGCATGGAGGGGCAATAAGGACTGAAATCAAAGATACAAGCTGTTGGTAGGATTTTCTTCTTTCACTGCCATCCAAAGACCGTCTCAGTAGGCTCCTCAGTATTAATGAGCTTTGAGAAGATTTCATACTCTCAAAGTTGTCTTTTTGGGATGAAACCTTGAAGTGATTAACTGCCTGTAAACAGGAAAATTATGTGTCCTCCTGAAGCTGACTGGTATATGACTATTCTGTAGAAGCCAGGCAGCAGGCCAGCAAATGTGTGTTATTACAAACAATGAGATGTTGGCAACAGATGTGAATTTTCAGTTTGTTAAGGTTTGACGCAGCTGTGGCAATTCTGCCATGCTAGTTTTATCTCCTGTTTATTGACTTTTCTGTATTTTAGACCTGAAATGACTCCCCCAAAACTTGCTTTGAGAGTGCCGAAATGTAGTTTAGTGCTAAATTCCATCAAGTGAAAAGAAGTTTGTGTTTTTTTTTTTTTGTTGTGTTTTGTTGTTGTCTGTTGTTTGTTGGTTTTTTGTTTTTGTTTTTTGCATTTTTTAGCCTACTTTTTGGGACTCTGGACATGCTACTATATCTGGAGTGTTATTGTCTAAGATGCAAACATACACAGGTAGCTCAATCCTGCACTCTGTCACTGGCCTCAATGTGACACTACTAATTTTCCAGCAAAAATAGACTAATGTGTTTCTGGGAAAGCTACCTTTGACTTGGATATTTACAGTGGGGTTTTGTTACTTTCTGTATGCCTATGGAGGAAACTATGGTTCTCCTGAGGAATTGAACTAAAAAGAGCAAGACCAGTACAGATGCAAGACTGCCAAGAGCTGTCTGGATATGGTGTTTGTGCTCATCAATTTGCATTAATCATGAAATTACACGTTACTCTTAATGTTATGAATGTTATGAAATGGTATCTCTAACCACAATTATTTTTTTCTAGAAGCGTGTTCTGGAGTGTCAGCACTTTTGGGCAAGGATGTTATTTTAGACCACCCAAATCAGACCCCAATAGGCTGATAATTAACTCTGCCTTTTTCTGATGGAAAAAAAAGAATTAGCCCAATTCTGGAAGGTTAGCACAGGCTGGTGTAACTGCAGTCTTGGGAGCAGGATGGCTTCTGGCTTTCCCTGGGGATTTGCACAACCCATAGGATTTACCCATCTGAATCTGTTTATCTTTTACCCTGCAATAACACAAGGACTAAGCTGCACCAAATCAGAAATAGCAAACAGTCATCTTTGATGATGTTTCCATCAGTGGGCAGATGTTGACATGTTTAAGGGAAGCTGAAAGGGGAAGGGAGGAGGAGTGAGGGTCTCCGGCTCTAGAGCCAGTGGATGAAAACATGACATCTATCACAATTGACACTACTCTGATGATGAACTGCAGACGCACCATTTTTGTAAGCAATTACAAAATTTTCATCACAAAAGGTTCAAAGCAAATTGTATGCCAACATCTGTTTTTCCAGTGAAGGCAGATTCTGAGAATGGTTTGGGCTTCTGTTGAGCAAGGGGGAAGTTGATTACAAAATAACACAGAATTAACATATTAATTAAAACCAGTCAGCCCTATAATTGGCTACATAATCCAATATTTCATGTTAATGAAACCCACTAGGAATGCTGACTGAGTGTTCCAGTTGGTACTTCTATGTTAAATAACTATGTGCACAGGAAAATTAAAGTCAAATTCTTGTAGTGGGCAACTGGAATAATATGGAAGTGTCCCAACTGGAACTGGTAATGCCCGTAACGCATTAAACTCAAAAGGTTTTAAATACGTAATTTTCAAATTGGAGGAGAACATAGTGAAAATGATTCTTGTCATACTCGAGCAAAGGCATCTTGCATTTTTGTGCAAAAAGTGTTTCATTCAACCATTAAGAGGCCAAGAGACAGAGTAATCTATGATTTTTTTTAGGTTTAACATCTGGGTTTCTCTGCTCAGGGTGACCCTTGAATATTAATCTGAATTTCAAAAGGGTGTAACTTTAAAACTGACATCATAACATTTAATGTTAAGCCTTTATTTGAATGTGCTAACTCGTGGTTCAAATGGTATCCATTTGATGTAATGTAATTTACCTCTAAACAAAACTGAACAAAACTGAATGGACTATTCTCATCTCTAATAAACATGTCCAGTAGGCCCCGCCCCCTTTTAAAAGAATTTCACATTAACTGTAGTGAGTGACTCCTCCTATAGAGAAGTTCCTCCTTCCCCATCTCCTTGTATCTCCAAAGTCAATCATTTCAGTGTCGGGAAAATCAATCACAGTGCTATCTTTCAAAATAAAATTGCCAAATTATTATGGGATACTCTCATTTAGACAAACAGATATGACGTTTCAGTCAGTGTGTAGTTTAAGATGCCATTCAAACTAATGGAACACTTCCAACATGGTGTGGCCCGGTTTCAATTTATTGGTGGTAGCAGGACTGTATACTGTTATTGCTTATTATTGCTGATGACCCAATCTAATATGCAAAAAAAAATAGATAAAACCCTCAAAAGAAAATGAAAAAGAAATTTAAATGATCCAATTTAAAAAACAAACAAACAAAAACCCCAGAGGAAATATTTTCCTGCTTTCAGTGTTAAAATTGTCACCTGTCTGTATATGTGTCTTTATTCAGGCTTATCAGAATGCTGTTTAAAAATTCTGTACTTTCTGACCAGCTTGGGTTGGGAAGCTTAATTCTTTGTTAGAGTTAGGAGCAAGAAACTTGAAATAGGCATTACAATGATAGCTTGCCTAAGATAGAAGTAAATCTCATGTCTGGAAGGGAAGGGGTTCCATTTACATTAGATATTTTTCAGATACCTAATCTTGTGGGGTTCTGCAATATTATGCATTCAAAGCAGGGCACTTTTTTCTTCATCTGAAGTGTCTCTGCTGGGTCTATCGTCCCTTCACTCAGTCATTAGCGCATTCCTCTAGATGCCTTTTGGTG
>NW_009647046.1:5291473-5300998 GCF_000708025.1 Charadrius vociferus
GTGAAAATTTAGTGCTGGTTTAAAGCGCTGTGGTAACTGCCATGTCCTGGCCCAGTGCCGGCGCTGTGCCAGGACCCAGGGAGGCAGCTATGAGTTCCTAGTGTTGCCTTCCAAAGGCCCAGCATTGACCCACCTGTGGCACAGGACCCCCGGCAGATTGGCAATACAACCGTCACCGTGGCCACGCATACGTCAGGTTGTGTGAAAACAGGCACCTCTAGGGTGATAACAAAAGCTTTCCATACCATTGCCTGAGTCTGTGTTTTCTTTCTCTGTCTTCACTTACTCAAGCTACTTAGCAAATGGCCTCGTGCGCAATCCTGCTATCACCTGAGCGTGGTGTACTTCCACTGGAGGGAGGTCCCCTCACTTCAAACACACAAACAGCAAGGATAGACTGTCCCCTGTACTATTCAAAATACATGTGATTTTTGTATTCTGAGCTGATGAAACTAATTGTGTTTGTTTTCTCTGCAGATGAAATTTTGCCCCATCCACATGCTTTCAGTAAGAATCATACAAGCCAAGAACATCAAGTCAAGAGACCTGTGTGAGTTGGGGTTTGATTGTGTTTTCAGTCACCTCCAGAGTTTACACAATGAGCAATGTTCCTAAGTTCTGAAGGTATACAAGCAACATACATAAAGCAGAGCAACAGAAGTACTAATAACAGGGCTATAATTAGATCAAACGCCTGAGGTATCATTAGATTGGAGGACATACCTAGTGGCATTTCAGGGAACTGGTAAAAACCAAGACTCCCAGACAAATTTTCTGGACCAATAAGGGAAGGTAGCCCTTGTGGGAGCACATCAGTTTGTAAATCTGCTTGGAGTTCTTTGCTTTTGCTGGTTGTAATGGGTATAAATCATATTATGGACTGGATTTTTTCCACACAGGCTATGTATTTAGGAACCTTTTATTGAAATGTATGAATGATACACGATAATCAAAGGTAAATTAGAGAATTTCACAAATACAGTATCATTCAGGGTATTTGCTGTCCTCAGATGACCAGTTGTGTTAGATATTGGTAGTTTCTGGTTAAGGAGGGCCTCTGCAGATCAAGCGCAAAGGACATGCTGAGCATGCAGGCAAAACAGACTTTTCTGTGTACTTTTGTATTCAACCTTCTTTAACTCATTATCTCACCCTCACAGCCTCCTATGGCTCCTTTTCAAGGAGCACTATGGACCAGCCGTTCAGCTGCCATTTTTGCAGAGGTCTCCCATGGGTTCCTCAGTCAGGACAGAGACCTTGAGCTGCCTTTTCTCACCCTCTTGAAACCTCTGGCCTGTGCATTCCTCTAGTGAAAAATGACATGTTCAGCCAAAAGAGCGTCACTTTGCAGTGAGTTACTTGAGTTACAGCCGAGACCGTTTGCGTCTCATTGAGCACAACCTTGGCCAAGCCTGGATGCGAGGGAGACCAGAGGGAATGAATCCCACACTGGTTGAGTAGCTGCCTGCCGAAGGGCTTCCTGTACTCCTGTGGCAAATTCACAGAACAACGTCCAGAGGTGGACACTAGAAAGGTGGTAGTGTGACAAGGCCTGTATTTCTGAGTTTCAATGATCTCTTCTATCCACTCTATTGAAGGGACGGTTCCACTTTCGTGCCAAAACCTTGCGGGGCAATGTTATTCACTGCTTGATACAAGTCTGAAGTATTTAGGCATCTCGGGCTGCAGTAGAAATCTTCAGTCACGTCCAGACTCCAGCTCTGAAAGACATCACCTTGGAGATTTCCTTTCACACCGTTGTCCAGCTTCACAAAGTAAATGCACTTTCCCACCCCGCCTCTTCCCAAAGGATGGCTGCTCGAGGCACTGACTCCACTAACCATAAGGAGTAGATGTAGGGTGGAAGCGAGATGAAGATTTCCGACTTGCTCGTGCCTTCATATTCTGGGGCCCACACCGGCCTTTAGCTGCAACAGATCTTCTCTAGTACCTAACCCTTCTAAGACAGCCGTGATGTCCCCTCCGCATGTTTGTGTTGCTAGACTGAGCAAACCAGTCTCCTCTGATATTCTCTGTAATAAGCATTCTCCTTTCCTGTAATCATCCTAACAGCCCTTTTTGGAACTAGCTCTAGGTTTGGTTAAACTTTTTTAACATCATTGACTGGAATTTTAGGGAATATGCCCGATGAATGGTCAGTGGGGTCTTTTATACCTCTTTCTCTTCACATGGGAAATATGGCTCTTAATGTACTTGTGTGTGCATGTGTACATTTGCAATTTGTAGTTACCCAGGAATTAGATGGTTTTCCTTGGTTGCTTCCAACCGGTGGTCTCTTTACTTATTTTAAAAAAAAGTAGTAATATTTGTTAGTCTCCAGAATTGTGGCCTTGCCCTACTTTTCATCTATAACATTGGCATCAAGTTTTTAATTTTTCTCTGCTGCAGTGACTGCATCAGACTGCTATGTGCGCTTGTGGCTGCCATCTGCTTCAAATGGAAAGCTTCAGACCAAAACCATCAAGAATTCTGACAACCCTGTCTGGAATGAGACTTTCTACTTTAGGATCCAGAGGGAAGTTGAGGTAGTAAAAAAAATAGAAATGTCACCATTTTCAATAGCTGGGAATCCTAAGTTGACACCCTGTCGATCAACTATGATAAATAACTTAAGAAAATGCTTCTGTAACAGAATTTGCAACTGACTGGTTAGCACAAAACAGTAGACATATGCAGCAGTGTTCTCCTCAGCTACTTATAGACATCGGTGATATAAATACCTATATCTGAGCTAGTCCAGATTCCCTTTGTTGTCACCTGAGAGAAATGAGCACTTGCTGTAGCACGCTTCATTTGGGCTATTTTGGGTGGTAAATTTAGAAAGAGCTTTCCCTCCACGGGTTGTAAGGGAAGAGTAGAGGAGTTGCTGTGGTGTAGACAACAAATTTAATCCTACCCTAAGCTGTGTAGTTAAGAGAACTTCTGGGGTGAAGAAACTTAAGTGTGTTCCTTGGGTGGGTTATCAGTGTGGTGCAGAGCACTGACATCTTTTCTATCTCAGGATAGTGGGAGCTCTCTGTTATAGGTCTTCTATTTCATGATAAGTTTCCCAAGGTTGGGTTTAATGATGGTGTTCCACATTAGCAAACTCCGAAATGGAAGCACATGTTTCTTTATTCTTACCACTGTGTTGTCAAGCAGCTGCAAAAGTCTATAACTGTTTTTTTGTTTCTGTGTAATAGCAGCTCAATAAGAATTATTATTTATTTTTTTCTACTACCAGAACATTTTAGAACTGGCAGTGTGTGATGAAGATCCACTCACCAAAGATGACATGCAGTTCACAGTTCTTTTTAATGTTGCTAGAATCAGACCTGGGGAGACACTCCGCGAGACATTTGCTTTGAAATCAGAGGTAAGAAATTATAGGGAGAGATTGTCAAGATCTCATTGTCTACATTGCCTTCCATGTTAGGTGGGGCTTGGGTCTGCATAAACAGATATCCTTGTATATCATTATCTATATCTCATCAAAACAGATATAATTGTGCTGGATTTTTATGTCTTCATTAATATCTTTTCACAGATTCAGAAAATGAAGCAGCTTCTTTCCCATGCCCATCATCTCTGTGGGGGCAAAATACATTACCAGGGACCATCTGTACATAGTCATTTTTATCTTTTATAATCCAAATAAATAACTTCCTTACCTTTCGGCCTTATGTCACTTTTGCCATGCTTAGAGAACATTTCCTCTTAAATGGCAGCTTTTTATTAAAAACATGAAGACAATCCACTCACCACTTGAATTAAATGATTCTTTCAGGCTTCTCCTGTTGGTGTTCATGCTGGGTTTCCTTCTAGGTGATTCAGATTTCCCTAGCCCATAGTAAAGGGACGCCTGTTCTGCTAACATCTTTGGTATTCTCTTAACGAGCCCATGAAAGAGAGTTGTCCGGAGACCAAAGCTGGGATAGGTCTGTGACAAGTCCTGGACTTGTCTGAGCTGTGGCTGAGGTATTGCTACATTGTTATTGAAGGAAGGATGCAGTCCATACACAGAAGAACAGCTACTTCCCAAATGCTGAAAGCTGCATCTTCCTTGGGGCTCTGCACTTCTCAGCCAGTGAGCGAGTCACTGGGAAATATAATGATTCAATAACTACCTCAGTCCAGAGTACTCTTGCCTATTTCATCTCTGCTGGATTCAGTGTGAATGTGCTTTAAATGGTTTGTAGGTGGAAATGACACTGGTGTTACTCACATTTGCTGGGCTTCAGTGCCTTTCCCTGTGCACTCCTTCTTTGCAGAAAGCCATTATATTTCTGTTTCATTCAAGCTTTCCCTCTCTGATTGTATCTTTGGAAATATGTATAATTCTACATATCCCACAATGGGAGAATATTAATCTTACGTGCCTTTCACAAGCCTGTGGTTTCCATTGCAATTTCAGCTTTGGAAAGAGGTAACACACAGGGTTTTTTGGTAACATTAGCAGAAGAGATGTCAGCCATGGAAGTGCTTTTTTAGGTGTGTCTATACTGCCAATTTCTTGCATCTTCCAGTAATCCATATTTATTTTACTCTTTTCTTTTTAGAAAGAGAGGTGCACTAAGAAATGGGAGAGTTTGGAAGTGGAATTCTGGATGGAAAGAATGTGAGTCAAATTCCAAAGCTGAAAGGTATAGATCTGCCAGGGAGTAATAATATCTCAGAGAAAAAGGGAACTTCCTCCAGCTCTTCCTCCCAGCAGTGAGCCAAAATTACAGTTTCAAACTTTTATTTAGCTTAACTTCCCCAGCTAATTCTGCCTTTTGGTGTTTTTCATGCAAATCTTACCTTCTGTTCAACATGTATATCCTGATAGTGGAAATGTAGTAACATTGGCATGATGTGATAACTTGTACACAAGATGCGTGGAAAACTTAACAGAGGTGATCTTCAAGTTGTTAATATTAGTTAAACAGTGCCTAGAACACTGCGGTGTTTCTAAAAGACCAGAAAACTTGTATTGTTATCACGATATATACATAGAGCTATGCAGACAGTATTAGAAAAAAGTCACTCATTAGGTGGTAGCTTAGCTAAACTGAAAAAACATACATTCCACAAATAATAAAATTAAGACCACCGCCCTCAAAGTGGTAATCAACATTGACTGGAGGAGAACAAGTCCCATAAGATAAATTTTATCTCTCTTTTAATTGCTATCACAGATTTGGTTGAAAAAAACCCTAGACTACATGTTCTGGTATATTTGAACTTAGCATTACTAAAATAAGGAACATAGTCCAGTCAGAACTAACTGCATGATTAGAAGAAGGAACTGTAAATAAAGCTTCTTATTATTAAACATGGAAAATCTGCAGAAGAAAATTACTGGTGTTCTTGGTTATTTTCTCCCACAGTGAAACTCAAGAAAATCTATGTAATTTATCTATGAGAGATACCTTAAGAGATGGGATAAACATCTCCTGCAAATGTGGAAGCAGTCACAGACAGATGTATAAAAAGGATGGAATGCGATGCAGTGTTTGGAAAGTGGACTGAATAGATTCAGACTAGAAATAAGAGGAACTTCTTCCACCATTGAGGTTATAAGGCAGTGTGGTGGATTCTCCATCCTTGGAAGTCAAACCTAGTTATTTACATTTAAATATATTCTACAGCTGAAACAGACATTTCAAGGCTGTAAGTGTGCTTGGTAAAATACCCCGGACTTCGCAGAAAGTGAAAGATTACATACAACCTAACTTTAATGGTCCTTTCAGGTATATGAAAGCACTTATGACTGTGTGTAACATAGTGATGTTGGAGTGTTGGCCTTAATGAGAGGTGCTGTTAGTAGGCTCTATAGGTTACTTATAGTTTTAAATAACTACATCCATTCAGTGACAGACATAGGTCGTACAAGGTAAAGAATTCTGGGACAAAGACTTTCTATTACTTACCTCTTTGTTTTCCAGTCATACGTATAGCACAGTGGGAGCTAATTCTTATTTGCCGTTCGTTTGTGATCAGTTGTAAACTATAATCTGGAACAGCCAGAAATATTTTTCCTAATAAGTATTTGCAGAATACATTAATAGTAGTCTTTGCTTTCCCTGAGTTATGTGGTCATTTATTAATAGCATGACATGATCCCTCATAGGCCACTATGTCTTTGTTCTGCTGTATCTTAGCACATAGTTTTAAGCATTGGTATTTTTATGGGTTCCCCTGCCTTTCTTCTTATTTGGCAACTGCATTTCGGTTAATGTTCTTTGTAGGTGATCATGTATTACACCTTTTAGAAAGCAAATTGTGATACTAACATAACTATATTCAATTTTAAGCAGGAAAGGTCATAAACCTACTAATTTTTAAAAATACCAGATACTCATGCAGCTTTTGGTTTTTTGTTTTTTGATTCTGTCTTTTCAGTCCTGGCCCTCCAGAGCACCTCATTACCAATGACGTCCTAGTGGTAAGGTTCACATATGAATTTAGCTTGGAGTGACTTTTCCTTCCTTTTGATTGTCTCCTCTTCCCCCCAGCCATCTGACATTTTATAGAGAGAGCAGAAGCTACCATGATAGATAAGAGCACAGTGTGCATTATGATGTGAAAGATGTGGGATGATTCCCATTTGTTATGGCTTAACTGTTGCCTTCTCCATGCAAAAATAGAAGCTGTGTTTCATGAAGTCCTCTGGTATTACGGATGTCAATATTTTGCCCAGCTATGGTTTGTTAATGTTGCCGAACCCCATATTTGTTGGTGTTCATAGTGGAAACTGCTTGTGTTTCATGTAATGCAGTATGGCACTCGGCAGGAAAAACAAAGGTTATGAAAGGGCTGAGCCTGTAGAAGGCAATAGTAAGTATTCAGTGTACTTATGACTGGAAGGTTATCTAATGTAACAGCTTTTTGGGAAATGAGTTTTTTAATAAAGAGTTATTTTAGTCATTGAAACATAGAGTCCTCCTTTGGTATTAGTCAGCGTGTGGTACATTACCTATCTCCTTGGGCTGGCCCAGCAGCTAAGGAGTACAAAGTACTTCGTGCCAACCACTCCAAGCCGGCGCATGATTTCCAGATGCTAGCCTTTGATACCCCTGAGGCAAAGTAACACATATTGTGGTATTTCCCCCTCATTTTCTCTGTGAGGCATAAGAGCTGCAATGACTGGCATGCGTTGTTCCTGAAATGGCTTGGAAAACTGTCCTGGCACGAGTTATTAAAGGTGAATTGCAATGACGCAGGTGGAGGGTAAGGTGGAATAAAACCATGGTCTCCCTACATCAGGACCAGCAAGAAGATGCCTTGTAGACTAATCACTGCCACAATACACAGAAATTCATCATCAAGTGTTTTCCCCCACCCTTCCTAAATAATTATCAGATATATGCGTAGCTGTTTGGGCAACAGTGTGTTATACAGAGTTTTCTGATTTTGGGACAATTTGAATGGGTATAACAACCACTGGCAATGCACCACTGTATGGACAAGCTAGTTCTGAAGCAGTGTAACTGGGCTACTGTCCTGGGATAACGAGCTCTGAATTTACTTTTGTGCAGCTGGATTGCTTCCAGCACTGAGACCAGTTTAGTTGGCTCTGTATTATAGGTAGTGGTTGTCTGCACGGTGTTTCATTATTTGCCGCAGATGTGACATTTGCTATCTTCACGCTTTTCCACTCCTATCTTTTACAGTCCCGTGAGGTTTGCTGCTTGGAAGTGCAAGTGGACATTAATGAAAGCAGGAAATATTTGAAAGGTATGCCAGTTTCTCTGTGAAGTGAGGACATGACCAAATCAACCCTATCATAGTCATTCAGACACAGATGAAGGCACTTTAGGATACAGAGGCGACTAAGAATGTTCTGAAGACAATAAAATGCAATGCAGTGAAAGTCTCTGAACTGCCTCCAGTTGCAACGCTGATCTCTGTGTCTTTTCCTTGAAGCTGTCAAGTTTGGACACAGTAAACTTTGCTGGTGGAAGTATGAGAGAGTGCTGAGTCTGGGAGCACTCCACGCTCTGGGGTAAAGGCAGGAGTACCAGTTCCTGTGCTGTAGGAGATGTGTCAGTATGGCAGCTTGCGGAGGAGTTACCACGGAGAATGACTCCAGCAGAAAGTTTGCCAGCTTTGTTAGCTATTTTGCCTGAACAGTGCTATTATTCTCTAAACAAATCTTTTTTCACTAGAGGGTAAAAATCTCGTGCTTACGGTGCCTGCATCTCATGAGGGAACACAGAAAACTACGGAGGACACAGATACTTTCTACTTCCACTGCATGAAGGCTTGGGAGCCAGTTCTAAAAGTCAGGCTGCAGGTAACGGGCACGATGCAATACCGCTGTTCACACTGCTCGCTTGTTGCCAGCGTCACCAAATCAGTAAAGAACTGGATTGTTTCTCATCTGTGAATAAAACCCCATGTTTTCTGTTCTCTGTAGAAAGTTTCTGATAAGGAAGATGACAATAGCAATTTAAGTGACACCTTAACAGTGCCACTGAAATTTCTCCCTGTTGGACATAAAGTGAAAGTAACCCTCCCTGTAAGACACGTAAGTGCTTCACTATTTATATGATCTTTTGGAGAGAAGAGTAGAGTAACCCTCAGTATTTAACACCGTAACATTTTTAAAAAGAAATCAATTAGTAAGCCTGAGTGAGAATTTTGTCCAAATACAAGTTTTCTGTGGGAAAGGTTAGTTTTCCCAGAGAAATATCAAGTTTCTGTCAATAACTGGGGATTCATCCTGGCCAGTTTTAGATGAATTTCAGACCAACCTCTGCTGTCCTTACACAGTCAAAGGAGAATATTCGATAACCCTAGCAAGGCTTTGGGATGTCCGACTGCTCTTTATCAAGCCCGGGTAGCTAGCTCAGTCTATATACCTAAATTTTGGATGGCTGAAGTTAGATGAGTTGAATCTTACACTCAGGAACAATTCTGTCACGTTCTTCTATGCATACAGTCATGATGGCAGCTGGTGGATAGATAGAACTCTAAGTTGCTTTAAAAGCAGCAGAAATGCTGCTGTGTGGCCAGATGAATCTGTTAACAATAACCAGACATCCTTTTCCAGACCTTGCAGCAAATGGGAGGCAAAATTAGGAGGAGAAGAATTTCTCAGCAGCCCTTCCCGTAAAGAGAAGGGAGAATGAATGAATGTTTCACCCCACCCCTCTGGACTTTCTTTTGCCTCCAGTAGCTTTTTGGAAGGATGTGGTGACTTGTATTTCCTCCTTTGTCATTGTCTTTATCTGGCTGCTCTTCTTCATCCTCAAGAATAGGAGGGTGGCAATGTGAAACTGCTGCTCAGTTAGGATGGTTTCTGGAGGTATATTCACAGTGATGAAGAAATCCTGTTTCGCAGCCTATTCAAGATGCACTTTGACGCCTCCTGCCTCTTTTGCTTCTGTGCAGTACACGTTTGGTGTTTAGTTGCTTTCCTTCTCTTTCACGCTTCAGTTTTCCAAAAAACAGTATGCAGGGTGGTAGTGGTGGGGTGTTCCAGGAGGCACTGAAAATCTGGATTTCAAAACAACTCTTCCCAGGCATTCACATTCCTGC
>NW_009647046.1:5301148-5319653 GCF_000708025.1 Charadrius vociferus
CTGCTCTCATTTCTTTGTTTACAGAATGTGCCACTGCAGTTGTACCTCCAACTAAATGATTGGTAAGAGGACTGTTTTTTTCTCTAAAGTTTTTATTGCTCTTTGAACTGTGAATTGAAGAACAGAGTATCCTTTATTTAGATACAAAGAATGCACCAGATGAGAGGCAAAATATAACAATAGTTAAGTCACCATTAAAGAGTCACCACAACAGATCAAAGTTAAATGTCCTTGGGGCAGAAGAGTCACGCCAAGATGGAAAAAAAAATTATGAGAATTTCAAACAGTGAGAAACTTAGTCACTGAGTGTCCTTTGCATCAAAGAACCAAAGACTGAGATTGGAGGCCTCTTCAAAAGGGACACAAGCGGGAAGAAGGCAGAGGGAAAAGGGAATTTGAAATAAGCAGAACATCCAGAGTCCATACATTACTCAAACCACACAGTTATTCTTAAGAAAATAGGTTTTTGGCTCTGGTGATACCAATAGAAAGAAGCACAAGCTGGGGAAGATGAAATTTTACACTGTAAAATAATGAGACAGTCAACAAAGAAACCAAAATTATTTGAATATCTTTTTAATTGTACTGTTTCTGAATAAATCTGTGGTACAAATCCCCGTGAAAGACCTTGTTAGGTTCAAGTCTCCCTTTGCTCAGAAATTATATGAAGCAGAAATAGAAAGGATTCAGCTTACAAAGCTACTTAAAGACAGAAAGAAACCTTTCTTTTTTCATATTTGCTACCCTTAGCTGGCAGTAAAACTTACACGGAAACATCAAAAAATAAAGAGACCACATAGAAGCAAAGCAGTTGGTTTCTTTGAAACTGGAAGCTGCATTTCTGTCCTTAAATCTGAACAGAGAATCATGGGTTTTTATGATATCGAGTAGGCAGCAGTTGCTGAAAGCAGATCCATATGCATTTTAAACACCAATCCTGTGCCTCTGCATTTATTTATGTTTCAGCACAGAAAAACTAGATGTGCGCTTAGGGTATGATCTGTGCCGAGAAGAGCAAGAATTCCTGCAAAAAAGGAAGAGAGTTGTTGCCAGTGCCCTGAAAAGGGTTCTTCATCTGGAAAGAGATCTACATGGACATGAGGTCTGTGAGTTGGAATCCAAGTGTGGGGTAGGGGTCTATTGAATTAGGATTGGCACAATTCCCCGCCAAATTTCTAGTAGTTTTTGCATGTTGATGACAAACCCATGGATTTGAATGGCAGCGGAACAGAAGTTCTCAGTGTGGCATACTCCATATTCATCTAAAATTTCAGCTCAGCTATTCACGCCTCCGTTCTTTTCAATGGGTCAAATTCCCAAGGACATGCTACACCACTCTTCAAAGCCAGAGTTTCCAATAGTGTGATGCAGTGGGTCAGCAAGATATAAGACATTAGTACATTGTTTTATACACAGCCTAGCCAGACAACCCAAACCAAGCAGGGAAACAGGAGTATTTGAAATTCACCTCACATAGATACTTGTGAAATCACTGTAATGTCCCTTCTTTAGGCTTACCTTTTTTTTCTTCATTTTCAGAACACTTTTCACAAAAAGTCCAAATTATTTAGGGTGAAGAAAGAACATTTTATAACAAGCTCCAGCTGAAGTATGTTTTGTTGCCAAGATCCAGGGTGAATTTTTAAGTGAACATTTATTTTCTTGCTGGAATTGTATTTGTTGAATGGATGCTCTCCAAAGAATCATTCTGTTTGCTGACTGTATGTTTTCTGAATTCTGCTCAGGACTTCCTTGAATCCATTCTTAATTACATTTATTGCAATTTTTTGTGATTTATTAAAATAATATCATTATCTCTTATTAATCACTGCAATTCCAATTACAAAGAACAAGGGAAGGAAGGAAGGTTAAAATCACTGCATATTCAAACTCATCCAAGCTTTGGGGTTAAGGATGAGTATCTAGAGGTTAATTTAAAGAAGGTACTGGTAAAGACTGGCTGAATATTGATTTAATTTCATTGTCCTCCAGTGAAGTCTGCTGAGGAAATTTTAAGAGCTGTAATTAGACTTTTCCGAGTAGGCAAGTGAGTAACTTTTTGAAGATAATACTTATGTTTTGAACAGGTCCCAGTAATAGCTGTTATGGCAACAGGCGGAGGCCTCAGAGCAATGTCAGCTATGTTTGGCCACCTCTTAGCTCTTCAGAAGCTAAATCTGTTGGACTGTGTTACCTATCTCACCGGGGCTTCTGGCTCAACATGGTGCGTATAGAAAATGAGATTTGTATTTGGAATGACTGTGTCACTACATTTCCACACAGTGAGAGAGATGCATCTCTTTCGAAGTCTTACATTATCAATAAGCAAATGTAATTCCCAGGTACAGCTGTCAGTGTTGGCTTTTGATCATAACTTCAGTTTAGGCTTGCTGATTCTCTTCTTTGATGAAAGTGGCTGGGTAAATACAGTAATTTTCCAAAATTATCCAAATGAATGGATGATTTTCTCACATTTCTGTTCTTTAGGACCCTAGCAGACCTGTATGAGCATGCTGACTGGTCACAGAAGACTCTGGAGGGGCCACTTAAGGCAGTAAAAGAACAAGTGACAAAATGCAAGCTCAACCTTATGTCTATAGATCATCTGAAGTATTATCACAAGGAACTCGCTGAAAGGGCAAAAGCAGGACATGTGTCATCTTTTACAACTCTGTGGTCACTTGTTCAGGAAATGTTCTTACATGAACGGGTATGTCCATGGTCCTGCCACACATTTGGGAAACATCCACTCATTTTCTTTAGAGCTTTATTCTTTGAGGGCATGATGTAATATGTGGAACAAAGCCAAAGTGACTGAGGCATCCCAGTGTGATTCGTAAACAATGACAGAGCATCTTGTAGCCAGGATTTTCCAGGGCAGCTAATTGTTTGAAGATGTCTCTGTACTAGGGTGCCCAACAGCTAGCAAAGTCAGTAGGCAAACTTTCAGAAAGAACTGAGCAATCCTTCCTGAAAAGGCAGGTCTTTTAAAGGCTCTTTCTAGTTGGACACTTAAGAGCTAGAGTAATATGTTCTCATGTGAACATTAGTCTCAGCCTTAGTAAAGATCTGTGGGGTGCAGGCAATCAAGGCACTTAGATATTACTAAAGACATTAGTAGGTATCAAAAAGGCAATCAGGAAGGAAAGCGCCGGAACGAACATGAAGGAAGAGGTCTCATAAAAATGTGACGCATAGATTCCTCTGGGTTGTAAAACATCTGTTGTCTATCTGTACTCAGGTAGATTGTGTCAGTGTTTTTGCCTTATGCTGTTACAGAGGTTTACTGTGATTTTTTTATCTCTTTGGTTAGCCAAGAAAGTACAAACTCACAGACCAGCGCAAGGCACTGGAGCACGGACAAAACCCATTGCCTTTCTATGCAGTCCTCAATGTGAAGGAGGAAAAGTTCAGTACTTTTAAATTTAGAGGTAAGTATTCCTAGAGTTTCCTCTGACTCTTGAGTAGGGACTAAAGACAATTTGGAGGGAGGGGGTGTGTGTATGTGGAGAATAAAATGAGAATACATCTGTTGCTTGCCCTGACTCAGTATTCATCTTTTAATAAAATATTTGTCTTTTTTGCGAACTGCTGGGTGTTGATTAGAAAGAGCAGATCTGCTGGATAACATCCTCAGGCATGAACAGGGCATTGCTGAAGATCTGGGCTGAAGTTCTAGTTTTGCCACAGACATTGTAAATGAGTGTGGGCAAATCAAGTGATCTTTTTCTGCCTCAGTTCCACACCTGCAAAATGGCTTTGATGGTTCCTTAGTTTGTAGAGGTGCTGTGAAATGTAGTTGTCATTTCCCTAAATACTACACTGATGAGGGTGTGAAAATGGAGTGGAGTATGATTGCTGTTGTGGGTGGTGATATGACACCCTTTAAATGGACACAAGCTACATTCAAAAAAAGGTATTAAAATAAGCAGGTACTGGAAAGAAAAAAAACAGTTTGTACTTACATTTGGTTAGGTTTATAGCTACTGTTCTACTGCAATACCTGTAAAGGACAGCTTGAGTCAGGAGACTGCACAGCCATGCCCACACCGTGATACTTTCTAGTCTGGAGCCGATGTGTCTTCAGGCTGCTTTGTTGTATCATGTAGACTGACAGGTTTGGGCTAGTAGAGGTTTCATGCCAGTCATTCCTTGCAGGTTAGATCATACTTGCTTGTTGTACATTTGATGCCCTTGACTTAGAAAGGCAAGTGGGATCCCAGAATCTTTATATACAAATATAAATCTAAGGTTTTGAAGCTAACGTTAGACTCTTTCTGAGGTGAAAAACCTAGTTCCTTTTGTAGCCTCATCTCTCAATTTGTATGGAACTAGACAATGTAGTTTGCAATACCGAGCTACTGATAGAACAGAGCTGCTGAGACAAGCAAGATCCACGGAGCTTGTGGATAGCTTTATCTACAGGGGAAGGTTTTGTTTTCTTATCTTTATTACAGTAAACATGCCATGTGTCAATTCTTTTGTAGAGTGGGCAGAGTTCTCTCCTTACGAGGTGGCCATACCAAAATACGGAGCCTCCATTCGTTCAGAATATTTTGACAGTGAGTTCTTCATGGGAAGGCGAGTGAAGAAGCTGCCAGAATCTCGAATCTGCTATTTGGAAGGTGATGTAGCAGTGCAATATAGTTATTCACAACATGAAAGCATGGTGATAGCTAGCCACTGGTCTGTGTACAACACTCCTTGCCAGCAGGTCTGCTCTAGGTTTTGATTCAATGGGCTCTTTACCCCTTTTGTACACTTCTGCTCTTTGTAAAGCTTCTTTCCTCCTGTCCTCCCTTTTAACCTGGGCAGATTTGGAAAAGTTGCAACATGGTTCCCCTTCCCATTTTCTGAACCAAACAAGAAAGTGGAGCAGGCAAGTTGAGGAAATAATAAATCTTCCTTCCCTGAGCAGTCTTCAACTCTTCAACTTCATTAACTATATTTCTAGGCAACACATTGCTGGGGTATAATTGGAAGGAACTGAAAATAAAATATAACTCATCTAGTACAACCCACAAAGGTGAGAACCATCTGAGCTTTGTGGGTTGAGAATGGTGTCACTAATTTTCCCTGCCCATAAGGATGAAGGGAGCCCTTTCAACCTCCAACAACTGCTTTGACTGGCTCTTCTGCCTCTAAAGGAGAAGCAAAGGGGAAAAGCAGCTACTCAGGGGAACACATCTGCCCCAGCCAGATTTTAAATTCTTGTCAGAATTTTAGCTTTTGATACCAAAACCAAGGGTCCAGTGGAAAGAAAAATCCTGTTTCTCGCACTATGAAGTCTGCTAGAGATTGAATTTGTTCCTCATGTGAGTACCTGGCATGGGGCTTAATGACAAAGGATAGTTCTTTCTTTTCCAAAAGCAGACTCACATATGGAACAAATTCTATTTTGATCCTGGACCAGTTGAACTCCACAGAGAAAGGAAAAAAAAATTGTCTTACATCAATTTAAAGAATAAATCAGTTTAAAGAAGGGCCTTATGCTTATATGGCTTCACCGTGCTTTCAAAGCCTGCTTTCTTTCACAAGAACACAAGTACGCAGTAAACACACTACAACGGCATTTGGATGACTGATACCTCTTATTTTGTTACTTTGTACTGTACAGTGAACGGTGTATGTGTAGTTATCTCTTGGGAAAGAGCACTGAAGTGCTGACACCATTAAGTTTGAACTCCGTGAGACCTACTGCTTAAGCTGTGTCATGACAGGGTCAGTTCAAGTCGGGCAATAATATGTAGCATGGATACTTCTAATAGTCAGTGGTTAACATGTGGTGGTGCAGTATTTTTGCATGTGGTTTGACTTGCAGGTCTTTGGACAAACATCTTTACTAGGAATTTGCTGGATGGCTTGTACTGGTCCTCAAATTCAAATGAGTTCTGGGATCGATGGTCCAAAGATATGGTAGATATAGGTAAGAGTTACCTATAAGAGATACTAATAAATCAGTATTAATTTTTTACCAGACAGTGCTTCCTATTCAGCAGAAGATTAAGAAAGTTATGCTATTGCTACTGTTTGTGAATAATCTCTCACATATTCTCCCTAAATTGCTGCATGTTGTGTTGCTTCACTCTGGATCTTCCAGCATGATTTTCACCTGTATCAAAATGATCACTATGTGATGATTTGATTTAATATAATTTTGTTTTGTTTTGTTTTGTTTTGTTTTATTTTATTTATTTTTAACCCGGAGGCACACTTCATGCTAGTTACAAATGTTTTTAATTTAAAGTTTGCTCACGGTCTGTTAAGTGACTCCTCCCATGACTGCAAATAAGAGGATTAACTTTTACTTGTAGGCAAAAGTACAAAGCCAGTGTGTCATTTGAAAGAGTAAAAGACAAAAGCTGTGCGTGCTTTAAACAAAACCAAATATCTCTTTGTTTAAATGGGATTGGTCATGTGCGTATATTTTCAAGCACACTGCAAGAAATGGGGTGGGGGGGGATGGGACATGACCCGCAGGAAGAGAGCAGGGCAGCTGGCCAGTAAAGGTGCCCAGCAGAACAGATTGCTGATGTTTTTTCTCACAGTTCCTTCTCTATTTCAGAAAAACATTCCCCTGAGGATGATGTGACTATGATCGAGCCTCCATCTTGTTTGTCAGGGAAGTTGTATGAAATGTTTCAGGACATTATGACCAAGCGTCCACTGCTGGGAAAGTCGCATAACTTCCTGAGAGGCTTAGAATTTCATAAGGATTATATCCATCAGAAAAAATTTATTGAATGGAAAGGTAACTGCAACAAAGAGTTAGCTGCAGTGTGCAGGTAACATCTCAGATTTTTTTTTTTAGACTTTGGAAATCTCACATTTAGAGATATTTTCTCAGGGTTTGGAAATCTGCTGCAATGAAACTATGTTCATGGTGTCTGTTTCTTTCGGGTAGCAGGTGAAAATTAACTACTCCATGGGCCACTCTTTCATCTCCTGTAGATATCTGTAACTTGTATCAAAGCATGCTCTTCTACAGGAAGTTTGTCATTCTGCATAGGTACAGTAGTCAACAGATTCAGAAAGATTAGAATCTTTTGAGGTGAAGAAACAAAAGGAACACTGGAAGCATAAAATAGCAGGTTATTATGTGGATCAGATGAAGGAAAGGAATGACTGCAAGCATGTGGTTGCCCATACGTGTGGTATTTCTGCCTGGTGATTTTTCCACCCAGAGACCTCTCTTTAACGCTTCTGAAACATAAATACCAAGATCCAACAGGTGCAGTACCCTACAGTTGCCTTTGTTGAATTTCATAAGGTTTCTCTCTGCCCAACTCTCCAGCCTGTCCAGGTCACACTGTAAGGCAGCACAGCCTTCCGGCGTGTCAGACACCCCTCCCAGTTTTGTGTCATCATCAAACTTGCTGATGGTACACTCTATCCCTTCATCCAGGTCATTGATGAATATATTGAACATGAAATATATTGAAATGACAGCAAGGTGGTGGAGCTGAGGTTTTGTGCATCACAAACCTTCCTGCAATCCCAGTGTCCTCATTTATTCTATGAGCACATAGCAGTGTGGGAGGACCCAACATTATTAAGGTTAACCTGACTTTAGCAAGAAAACACGTTCTCTGCCTCCTCTGAGTCCTTCTCTTTGGCAACTTGTGTTTTCTCTCCTCTGTTTCATGCAAATTACAACACTTTTTGTCCCTGCCTGCCATTGCTACACGGTTTGCTGACAATGGCAAGAGATGGTGGACCTATTTTGTGGGTTAAGGCAGAGCCCACAGTGTGCTAAGTGCTTTCAAAATGTTCAGTAAGCAAAAAGTCTGTGTCCTGAAAGAGTCTGCTCTAAGAAAACAAGTGAGAGAAGGAGGAAAACAAGTAGCATAAGAAGGGTGGGCGAGAGAAGGAGCAAGCAAGTAGCTTAAGAAGGTGGATGAAGGATAAAATTGTCAGTCAGTAAATGTTAAAACAAATCATTGCTGACTAGCAATTTTGTAAAGGCAAATGTGTAGAAGCAGATTTCAAGAAGGATTTGGAGGAAGAGGGCACAGGGACACCAAAGGGTCGCTCCGGGTACATATTCTACAAATAAAGTAGAATAAGTGGAAAGCATAAAGCCTGGAGTGGGAAAAGGGAAATTGAAAGTTTGGAGTGGGAAAAATTAGCAGATTTGGTATCCTCTTTTGGCTGCCTGCATGAGACCAAGCTAAACCCAAGTATGGCTCCACCTCTAGGAGCAAGAGGAGATGCCAGCTCTGTGAGCAGAAATGCTAGTCTTGTGGTAGGGGAAGTCTCCAGAATTTGACTATGTTTTAAAGGCTTCCCTGCAGCTCAGGTTATCTGACACATTAAAACAAGACTTTAAATGCCATGTGAAAAGCTTAATTTTCATGGTAAGAAATTTGAGAACTCATGGCCTGGAACTAGTATAATGCGTTTGCAGCAGGGTTCATGCTTTCAAGGGAATTCCTGTGGCAGAACTTTCTTTAAAGTCCCTTTTTGGATGTGGGATGGAAAAAGACACTCTCCCAAGGAAATGCCTTCTTCTAATTCACATATCCAGCCATGAATAAATGCTGCACAGTTCCATCTTCATGATAAGAAAATGGGGGTAACGGAATTTCAACTAAGAATATTCACCAGGCCAAATAAAATAAAAAGTACATGCTGTTTCTTCTGCGAGGGACTGCAAGCAAATGTCTCTTATTACAGCAGAATCTGTGAATTCCCAGCACCCATGAATGCTAAAATAAGCAAATAATTTTGTAAAGGTCTGACGGTGAGGGAATGGAAAAAATATGAGTTATTTCTTCAAGCTGCTGTCAAACATTCCAGGCTATGGAACAAGCTGGAGTTTTTCTGCACAGTTTAAATTAACACTACAGAATGAGGCCAAGGAGGCAGAGAAATCGAAAGAAGTCAAGTGCTGGAACTTACCTGCAGTATTTCTGTGATCAACAGTTTCTTAAAATACCTAAGCACAAATGATTTAAGTCTCAAAGGGTCTGCTCTGGGCTTTGCTACCTCATTTTGTGAACTTGAGAAATGCTCTTAAACCACTATTCTGATATTTAAAACCATGGCAAAATACTTCTTATTCCGTGGGACTAGGAATGGTACCAGGGGAACAATAGTGGACTTGCTGTCTACAGGGCAGGCTGGTGGGGCTGCTAGCAAAGAAATGAGAGTCTAGTTATCAGAAACTGGCTTTAGATCTCAACTTGCCATCCCCTTTTGGCTCCTTTTGGTGTTAATGTGAGGATATGTTTAAATATCCAAGCAATATTTTAAGCTGTTGGTAGGGGATGCTGTGTGCATGATGTGGTATTTCTTTGCAGCATGGCTAAGACAATTCGTGTGAGAGATCACTGAAAGCAGGTTGAGGTCAGATTTTTTTCACCCTGGGAGAGGAGTCTAATCCTGAGAATGCAAAAGCAAAAAAAAGAGCAATGGAAAAGTGCAGTGAGGTACTGCATTTGTTAGATTTGTTGCTACACTGTGAAATTATTTTTGTTTTTTGCATTTTTCCCAGTTCTTAGGGGAAAAAAAAATCGGCTAAAGTCTGTGTCCTGTGAAAAATCACTCCCCAGAGCAGCTGTGAGGCTGGTGGAGTCTGTGTCTCACCTGTCCTCTGCCTGGCCTTTGTGAGTGTGCCTGGGGGAGTGTGGTAACAGGCCAGATGTGCTCAGACGTGCAGTTTGGAGGGCGTGCTCCTGAGGCCACGTTTGTGGGCTCGCATTATGGAGGGAGGTGAGCCTGGTCTTGAGGGCAACCAAGGGGTTGCCCTTCACATGTAGCACAGACAGAATTATTGACTTCTCCTTTCCTGCCAATGCACCACTAACTGTATTATTCAAAATGTTTTTCAGACACTGTGCTGGACGCTTTCCCTAACAATCTGACACCGCTGCAGAAGTATCTTTGCCTGATAGATGTTGGCTATTTCATTAACACCAGTGGTGCAGCACTTTTCAAGCCAGAGAGGAATGTAGATGTCATCATCTCACTTGATTATGGTTTGGGGAATGTGTTCAAGGTGAGAAGATGAATATGCTCTGCCCCTTGCAGCCCTGGTAAAACCTTCTTGTGTTATTAAAACTTTAGGTAAATGGCTGTCTAAGTCTTAATCATATATTCAAGAACAAACCAGTATCTTGGAGGAGGAAAGAAACTTCCTTCAAGACCAGAACTATAGAAACTGTTAGGCTCTTTTCTCTGTAGCGGACTGCAGCATACACTTCCTGGGATCCCCAGGGAACTGCAGTAACAACGGGTTGCTGGAGACATGACCTTGATCTCTCCTAGTCTGTCCTCATGACAAATTCTAAGTGTGACTTTTGGTCATTCCCTCCAGCTGTAAAAAATGTTACAGGGTGATAAGAAGCATCTTCTGACTTGTGGTGGGTGGTGGCAGAAAGTAGGGTTATACTGTGGCTACTTTGAACTACACATTCATTGCAGAGTGATTCTAGAGACTGAATTAAGTTGCTGTAGTATTTCTATGATACCTCAGTAAACCTGATTCTTGCCTTAGTGTTAGCTTTAAAGCAACGACATTCTGTGTCCACAGCAATTAGAGATGACGTACAAATATTGCAAGATACAAAATATCCCATTCCCCAAAGTGGAGCTAAGTAAAGAAGAAGAGAAGAACCCAAAGGAATGTTATGTGTTTGCGGATGCAGAGGACCCCAGAGCACCCATAGTAATCCACTTCCCCCTGGTGAATGACACCTTTAAGGAATTCAAGGAACCTGGTGAGTTCAGTCAACAAAGCTGTACTTTCTAGTTGAGTTTGGGTCATTTGTCTTTCCACAGCACGGATCTTATTTGTCCTTTGTAGCAATAATTTTAAGCGAGGGCACAGCCTTCTTGTGAGTGAGACCATCCTGTCTCCTACCCATCACAGTCATACATGTATATTTGCCTTTTCCGTTATGAATGGCTATGAATGAGCATGCCCACTCATCTGTCAGGCCAGGTTTAGGTACAGCTCAAAGTACATGAGTTTCCACCATGGCGGAGAAGAAGGGGGTGTCAACTCTTTTCCTGTTAACCTAGTCATGAAACATTCTCACCAAAACTGGTATTATATTCCCCAAACACAGAGTGAAATTGTATCTCTCATCCAGTAAACCATGATGCCACAGAGGTAGCTGAGGCAGGTCCATGTCTCCACTGGTCAGCCTCCACGTACCACTCAAGAGGCAGGTTAGCAAACACCAGCAGACTCAGCGATGTTGAGTAAGACATAGGACAGAACGAGGCTTTAGGCCACAACTCACACTGCAAGGCATACTGGGGAAGGCAGCACTTGCAATGGTGAGATGCTGGGGAAAAGGTAGGGCCAGAATTCCTCCTTGATCTGGAAAAGACTGAGAAAATCTGCCAACTGCTTCGTCCCTCATCTTCCCCCTATCAATTTAAGACCTAGCAGTAAGCAAGTAGGCTGCCCAGTGGTTGCTTCTCCCATACTCTCATGCCTTTGTGACAACCACCATCTAGGTGGAGAGAATTAGCAAGTCTCTCCACCAATAATAAGAATGATGGTTATGGCCATCATAACCAGAGTCAGAGCAGAAGGAATGGGCACGTGGCTGCTAACAGCTGGGCCAAGTAATTCTGTTGCAAACGTATTCAGAAAAATAAATAGTAGGAGGTGGAGGGGATGCAATGATTAGTTGGCATAAGGGTAAGAAGCATAGAAGTTACTGATCATCCTACCTTGGCCTAGCCATTATACGGTATTATACAAGAGACCCCCAGTATAGATCAGGTTTTTCCAACAGCTTGTGGGATACTCTCAAAAAATCAGACAGGCGGCATCTTGTTGGTGCCTCTGCTGTCTGACTTCCTTAACCTGAGATCCTCCTCTGCGCTGGAGCTCTTACAGCAATGAACCCTGAAGTATCTCGCACACCACCTTTTGAGTTATCAGGCCATGGGGAACTTCTGCTCTCCCTTGCTACTGCTCAACACAGCAGGCAGAGTGTTCGCTCTCCTTCCAGCTTTGTCCAAAATTATATTGTGGTACTGGGACCATAGCAAAATGGATGTCTCTAAGGGAACATTTGGGAAAGGTTGTGAACAGCAGCAAAACAGGTTAAGTAAAGCTCCCATTCTGCTGTGATGTTCACCAATGCTCAGAGAACATGTGGAGTAGGAGATACACCAAGAAAATCATGTTTAGAAACTCTATGGATGAACAGAGGAGATGCTCATAGAGGGAACTAGGCTTGTTAGGTGGAGGCTGGAGGTGGTCCAAATGGCAATGCGCAGTGAGATATGGCCATTGAGCTGTGGCTAGCAGGTAAAACAGGTGAGTGTTTTAGAGTATCTCTGAATGAAAGGTGGATGAGATTATGCAGAGCAAAGCAGCTGCTGCAGCTTCCCAGTGCTCCAGGCCCAAATTTGTGAGCTGTGACGCTCACCTGCATGTCTCTGAGCAGCCGGTGATTCATCAATCAAGCTGACAGCCAGCAACTGATGTGGGTGGTTGGGGGAGGAGGGACCTTGGCAACCCGCTTGCAGGGATTTCAAGTTTAACAGGGGAGCTTTTCATTTCTAGATGGCTGAGAGACACCTGGTGGAATGTGGGTACTTATTTTTCTTGCTTTTAACTATTTAGATTCTAGAAAAGAGAATCAGCTTGTGAAGTGCCTGTTTACAATGCAATTATAGACTCTGGTTTTGTGTGCTTGAAGTGTATGCAGCTGTATCTGGATGTGGATAGCACAGATAATACAGCTCTCTGAATACTGGGAGGCTTAATGAAGCAAAACGTGGACATTTTTAATACTGTCACTTGTGGTGACAGCCTGTGCCCAGCACCCTGAGATCACACCGCCCAAAACCCACTAGATTAGACTAAAACCTGCTATGTATCAAGCAAAACTCATATGTCATTTTCATGCAGTTGTAGACATCATAAGGAATATCTCAGCAGTCTGTCTGTAGCCCTGCTGACAGCCATCTCTCGATACATTTGTGGTTTGGGCATATTTGGTTCAGACCACAAGGAGATAGGTAAAAAACAGAGGAAAAAAATGTAAATGTAAACATTTTGTAGAAGCATAAATATGAGGCTGCTGAAGTCCCTGGTGGAGGTGATCACTGTGTCTTTTTAAGCAAAAGGATTGACCTAGCAGGGAGGATGGATGTTGGCAGCTCCAAGAGGTTGGGTTAAGCTGAGGCTGAGTAGATGGAGTTGAAGGATGAGAGGCTGATATGGGGTGCTCTGTTCTCCCTGCACCTCCACTCTCTGCAGCAGGCAATCCTGCCTGGTTAGCATCACAAGACTTCATTATATATACTAGGTTGTCCACTCGCTCTAGCTGGCAGATGCGCTCTCGTCACCGCTAATCGAGGTTTGATCATGGATTTTGAAAGGTGTTCCAGGTGTGTGGCTTGTCTGAGAGTCAGGCTTACAGGGTTTGGGAAAGGATGTGGACCCAGGGACATGCTGCCCAGGAATGACTGCCGGGGCAGGATGAGGGGGAAGGTAATGATTCCTGCCAACTCTGCTGAGGGATTTCCAGGTCTGAGCTTGGGGAAGGAGAGTGGAAGGAGAGTGACTGGGAAAGCTGATCAGGAACGGCTCTTTCAAGCTGAGGGGGGAGTGCAGTCTTTCCTGGAGGCTGTTTTTAACAGTGGGTTCTGCTAGTAGATCGATCCCCTCCAACACCATGTGTTTTGTGCTCCAGATTCAGCTCACTGTGGTGGCTTTTGTCTTTCTCTGCAGGGGTAAAGCGCTGTCTCTCAGAGATGGAAGAAGGCAAAGTAAATTTGGAGAACAACTGCTCACCCTATTACCTCATTAGGCTAATCTACTCCTCTGAAAATTTTGACAAACTTGTGAACCTGAGCAAATACAACATTCTTAATAACAAAGACCTGCTCCTCCAGGCAATCCGGAGTGCTGTAGAACGGAGGAGAAGCGGCAGGACTGGGAATCTCCCCAGCTACTCTGGAGCTGGATACCCCTAGGCTGGGTTTTTGCACTGTTTCCCACTGAAGGCTACGACAGTCACATTACAACACATCACAGTCATGTTAAAACATGTCACAGTCACATTACAATACATCGCAGTGTTCATTATTTGCAGGAGACTGAGGAAACCTGTACATTTCTCATCTTGCCTTGTTCGAGTTCCTAGCTTTCAAAAGGGTTTATTTAATCTCCTTCCCCCAAGTTTTCAGACCACAAGAGCCTCACATTGTGGTCTTACTTGTTAAGAAGTTAGGGTCCTGGTTGGCAGAGACCTTCCAGGATCTCCCCAGTGTTATAGAATATGGTGGTGGTGATAGTGATAGTTCTTTGTGTACGCCTGTCCCCTCAATCCTGAGCCCATTGTCGGTGTCTTTTCAATGCTTCGGTACAAACCAAGTCCTGGCCATTTGCATTTAGTAATGTCCAGATTTTCAGAAAGGCTGAGCAACTAGAATTTGCACTGAATTGGTGGGCTCAGCTTTGAAGTCAGGCCAAAGAGTCATATATATCTGTGAACAACGGCCAAACTGCAACGTGGACAATTGCACTCTGTCTGGCCGATTCCCCTTGCTGATTTAGAAATTATTCCTTTTTTCCATTCCCCCTGCAAGAGTTTGGCACAGAAACGCTGCTCCAGACTGCCACGAGGGGGGCAGTTACATTTCAAAGAGAGAGGACATTATCTGCAGAGAGTGAGTATGGTTCTTTTAAGCGTTGGCTGGAGGAAAAATTCTGCATAAGGCATGAGTGATTATATTGATTTATACGGGTAGTGCCTTTATGCATTAAAATGTCGAGAGACTGAAACAAGCTTTTGATACCAGAACTTGAAGGGAATAATTACTATAGACTCACGTACATTTAATTTAATAACCGTGACCAAGACATAAGCTGCTGCTCCTTACATATGTAAACTGAATGTAGGATAACATAACTCACTAACAGAGTGCATAGCCATTGTATTTTCACACCCAGAAGATTTTTTTCCCTTTACAGTCTTCCATCGCTAACATCATAGGCAAGGTATTTTTAATAGGTGCTACACTAAAATAGAGCGCAAATAAAAAAAAAGGAAATTCTTTATCACACCTCCTTGCCAGAGGAAAATATTTGGAAAAATGACGCCTGGTTTTCATTTGCTTTGGAGTGCAGTGAAGGACGTCACCTTGAACCAGGAGCTTGGAACATCTTTATGGCCCTCCACTATATTAAAAATATGGTAGGGAAGGATGGTGAGCAATACAAAACAGAGCTCTATGGAAGCCAGAGAAGTTTTCAGGCTTCATAATAATGAAAGATTTGGACCTGCTTCTGGTTTATTTAATCCAAACACAGCATATTCATTGGGACCCCCAAGGACAATCTTATACATTTCTTCTGTGTTGGAAATTTACTTGATATCTAGAATTAGTTTTACTTGAAATCCAAAACAAGACAAAGAAAGAGAAACAGGCATCTGCCTTTTTGGTATACGCAGACAGTATTCAGGCTCGGAGGGAGAGCATTTACAAAAGGCTTCATTGCCTGAACCCTGCATCTACTAAAAGCTGCTTCTGCTGGAAGCAATGGCAAGGAATGAGCCTCAGCCATATTCCTTCTACAATGCCTGTTTGCTGAGCTAAGGAATACCATGCAAAACCTGAGGAGACCTAACAGCTGGAAAGCAACTGTACAACTGAATTCAGACCATGAGAAAATAACTAACCATCTGCAAGAAAAATAATAAAGACCCTTTTTGAGTTGAAAGGTGAGATGGCAGCAAGGGGCTGTCTCAGGAGAGAGCCCTGCCAGCAGGATCTGTTACCTTCGTGTAGGAGAGCAGCACAGGATGCCGTAGTGCAGGTACATGCACATACAAGCACAGGGTGTGCACTGTTTTCACGCTTTTCTGGCTGGTCCTATAAAGAAACCCTTTCCTATAACCCGCTTGCACAGAACAAAATCTGATTCCAGCATGGGTGCGCAGAGGCTGGGTCCTCCCACGTCCCGTGGGCTGGTGCACCCTGATTCTTCTGGTCTCCGGTGCTTGGCCCCACAGCCAGTTGGTGTTTGACCCCCTGCTCACTTCGGCCGGGCAGTGGGAGAAGAAAGGATGGACAAGGAGTGAGGCTGCCCGTCTCTGTGCCCTCACTGTGTTGGTGCACTTGGGGCGTCGAATTATTGCCCGTGTCCTCCAGCATTGTGCCATTACACAGGAGGCGCAAAGGGCTGAGCTGGAGGAGAGGGCTGGGGGCTGAGCCGCTTGTCGGGAGTCCCAATAATAGCAGCTTTTCTGCTGCAGTGGTTAAAGGACTGAGTTCAGCGAGGGACACTGGTGTTCTCCACAACAGACTGGGATTGCTTTTGACACGAAACCAATAGCTAACTGAAGCTGGAGGACTTGGCTTTCAGGAACAGAGATTCAGGACAGCCCCCGCCGAGATGATACAGCAAATTCGTCAGGAACAAGACCACCAATGATGCTATGTAATTGCCTTTTGTTTACGTATCATCCACATCATAAACATGAACACTGTTTTACCTCATCTACCTAATTTTTACGCTCTGCTGCTGCAAAAAGATATCCTGGTTTTGTTCGTGGGCTACAGTGAGTGATCCATAACCCTTGTGACCCTCGGCAGCACCTGCCCAGCAGCTCAGCAGCTCGGACATGCTGAGAAAATCGCATCTCACTAAATGCTCCGCAGACCAGTAACTGAGGCATTTGCCCACTGTGCATTCACCGTGCTGCTAATGCAAAGAGAAATGCCCACTAAAATGTGAAAGCGCTGAAAAAAACCCCAACCCACAGAGTTTTCGGGCAACCCACAGTCAGTGGAGAAAAACTTTTCTGAGGGACTGTTAAACCCTGGTACAGAGTGAGGGAGGTACCTGTGGGTAGGGAAGGAGGTGGGGAGGTGGCGTGACTCTCCCTTTGCCGTGGGACCTGTCACCCAAGGTTGTGCCCACACAGGCAGTAGGGCTGGGGGCTGCTGTCTCATCTTGCTGCCAGGAGGCACAGACAAGCCTGTGCCCCTCGATCTCCTCGGGGCCCCCTGTGGTACCCCCGTAGCCTTAAATGATAATAGTTTTTTAAAATATATCTTCGCATTTCAGAGCCTGAAATTGTGTGAGGGCTGCGTCACTGCCCATCAGAGTGTTTGAGGTTTTTGTGTTTGTTTGTTTCTTTTGACTATTTTTTGTTGTTGTTGTTGTTGTTTTTGTAGCATGACACTGAGGGAGCATGTTGCTGGCTGGTGGAGGCCCATTGTGGCAGAAGGACCTGGAGGGCATTTGTGAGGGCAAAGGCTGCTGGAGGACGCCACAGGGTGGAGGGACCCACACCTGGCACAGTCTTACCCGTGTGGCTTGTTGGGGGGTGGTGGCTGGCACGTGCTGTCCCCCAAAGCACACCTGGGCTCTGGCTCAGACCGGGCTAATTTCCACATCCAAAGCCCACAAAACTATAGAGCATCGTTGTGGTGACATACAGCTGATGGGTGACCTGCGCTCAGGTCTACGACTTGGTCCTTGTTTCCTTTAGGGTGCACCTGGAGTCTCAGGGGATGGGCCACTGGAATGTCATGTGTTTGTTCCCCAAAGGGCTGTACATTTGTTCTTTCTCCCCAGTCTTGCCTGGCCTTGTGCCACGTGCAGCCAGAACGGCTGTTTGAGCGGAGTGCACTAAAACCAAAGCAGGCACTGCGAGGAGAAAACTCTCTCTCTGCATCTCACTGAAAAAAAAAAAAAAAAAGTGTGTGTGAAAAGGCACGTGGCGTGCTTATGAACCGGGCCTTGCTCTGCTGGCGTTATGTTTGCTTAGGCACTGAAGATGGTTGCACATGTGCAAAAACCTCATCCGAAATGCACCCCAGATCATTGCTCTCAGATGAACATTTTTCTGGAACCCCCCCTGCCCCCAAAATACAGAGCTTGCCATCTGCTGCCAAACACAAAGGAAACAAAAGTTTGTTCTTACAACTGTTAGCTACTCTTTATAGAAACTGCTTGCTTGTGTCTTTTAACTGTTTAATGATACATTAATTAAAAATAAAATATTGCAAAGGAGCACTAGAGCCATGAAAAGTCTTTATGCGCTTAAACACAAGACTACATTTTTCCCAGCTGTATTAGCACTACTTATGCTAGATGCCTCCTGAGCACTTTATAGGGCATTTACTGGTTTCAAGATTGGGTGGAAAAATGGGAGAGAAGGTGGTATGGTTTACGAAGGCATTGGAAAAAAGTGAAACAAAATCTACCTCCTGTAGTAAAACCCTCTTCAGCAGAATAGGCACAAGGCAGGGTAGGAAGGCAGCTGTACCGAGCCACAGCGCAGGCACAGCTTTATTTTACCTCTTGGTGATTTGATTTAAGTGTGTACAGAGGTCTGCCTTTCACCGAACTTTGCTGTTATCGATTAAATGGTGAGGTCAAAACACCTAAGTTCAAAAAAAAGAAAGTTTTTCCCTTTTTTTTTTTTTTGAAAAAAATGCACCAGTTTCCCATTACTTTCATTTGCTGTATTTTATTTTTTTTTTTTTTTTTTTGACAGGAAGGGGCTTTAACAGG
>NW_009647046.1:5319688-5326689 GCF_000708025.1 Charadrius vociferus
GCCAAAAAATGTAATGATTAGATCACCTTGTAGGAGGCGAGTGACTGATCTGAATCTGTCTGAACACAAATTTAAACTCTAGATGTCGCATGTACCCGTAAAGTATTTACATAAACCTGGTGTTATGCACTCTCATTCCCTCCCACTTGAAAATTAGTCAAGGCAGGGGAGAAGACTGCAAGCAAAGAGCAAGAACCGTGCTTCAGGCTGGCTAAAAAAGGATAAAGGCTGAAGTCCTTGTTAGAGGAGTTAAGGACTTGAAGCTTTAGCTTCCACTTCTCATGGAAGATTCCCCCACCATTGGGGGATTCCTGGGTGAAAAAAATGCCATTTCCCCCCAGCTTCATGCTAGGTAACTTTGCTTTGGCTTAGAAACAGAGATAAGTAGGGGAAAAAAAAAAAAAAAAAGATATTCTTTGTCATACCTTAACAAGTAGAGCCTAAAATCCAAATGGTTGCACCAGTAGATATGTATTTAATCAAAAAAGGGCTAAAGAAGCCCCATGTCATGCTGGAGGATTCATCTGCTCTCTCCTTCTTCGTTAGCCTCAGGAGCCTTGGCTAAGTTCAGTGTGGCAGAACTTGAGTCTGTGTCTCAGGTGAATTGTCTCATCGGCGTGTTATTTTGAGGTGCACCAGGAGTCTCTTTCTTTCCAATTTAGATCTTCACCCCCAATTGGTGAAAAAAGCAAATTCAGGATCGGAGAGCTGAAACTTGCTCTCTACGAGCCCATTGCAGGGAGCGGACCACCAGACGTGAGAGTGTTTGGTCTCTGGACAAAAAAGCATTCCCAGCTTTAATGGTGTGCCTGCCGCTCTCCTGTATTATTATACCTCTGAGGCATAGGGATTTGAAGTACCTGAAGGTGAGAAGCCCAGCTGAATCCTCTTCCATATCCAGGCTGGTGAAAGAAAACCCAAAGCCACCAGCAGCCCTGTGCCATATGCTGTTCTTTCAGGCTTGACCTTCTCCCTGGAAGAGCACTGGCAGCGCACCGCTGCTCATGGGGAGAACTACATGTCCAAAACCACACTAAAACTGCTAAGTATTCCCTTCTTGAAGAGAAAGGAGGAATTTACTGTCCACAGCTGCTAACAATTTCCAGGTACAGCACACTGCTAACATACCCTTCAGATAAGACCTCTTAAGAGAAAAAAAAACACCTTAAGCAGCCCTGGTGCGTAGACAAATTAGTTTTGTGGTGGCAAAAGGAGTGGGCAAAGGAAGGAATAATGTTCATTTCGTGTCAAAACCTCCACTTCCCAAACCAACCAAACCTGTCTAATCTACAGCGTACAAAAAATGCCTGTTAAGTTGTCCCTATCAGCGTTTTTAGTCGGTTTGGGTGCTGTGCTGCGCAGTGTGGCTGACACTGGTAACGTGCCCCAGGACCGACCTGTGCAGGGGGGGACAGGGACACGCGTGGGCTGGGCCTGGGCAGCAATTAGGAATTAGCAAAGCTCACTGCTGTGCTTGCATGTCTTCCTTGGGAAGCAGGAAAGCTTAAGGCATTTAAAGATGTTCTGGGGAAAAACATGATATTCATAAACATTGAATTAGATACGGTTTTGTTTTGGGTTATGGGGGATGGGGATGGGGGTGCGCGCACGCGCACACACACACTTGCTGGCTTGGCATCTCCATGGATTTCTTCATTTCACTTGCTCAGAGTCCTTGAAAGAACAAAATCTGCATCTCCTGCATCCTCCCAGAACAACAGTTACCACAAATTTTCTTTTTGTGGGAACCCAGGGCTGGGAGGAGTCACGTACATCTAGCTTGGATTTCCCCACTGGAAAGGTGTAATAGGCATTTAGCCCTTTGCACCTCTACGATGCTCCGTATTTAAGGATGCAAGAGTTTTCCTAAGGCCTGAGAAAAATTTACTGTTTGGTACCAGAGGAAAGAGGAAGTAAGCAATATTCCTCCTCCCAGAAATGGTACGCAGCTTCTTACTACAGTCCTGCTGTGGAAAAGTTTAGGTGTCATCCAGTGTGATCAAATTTCAATGCTAACGACAATATATTCTATTCAGAATAGAATGGACCTTGGCAAGGACTTGAGCTTTCTGCTTCAAGCATTGACAACCAATTAGTTGATATGAATAGCATAAAACTGTAACTGTATGTAAAGATAAACTACAGATCAGTGTATGTTGCAGTGTGACCAATCCAGGCAGAACCTTAAAAAAGCCATGGGCATATGGAAGCAGCAGTTTTAATAATGGTAATGACATTGTTAACAGAAAATATAATCCAAATTCTTGGGATATAAACCAGTTCCTGAGGGCAGAAGAATCATTTGCAGGAGAGAGAAGGAGAGAATTAAGGATCTAAGCACAGAGCACAGTCAGGGTAAGACTGGAGAGCCAAACTGTGCCTGAGATAAAACTACGTGATGTTGCACCAGTTTGTTCTGAGCCGACTGCTGGCCGCCGGCACTGTCGGAAGATATATGGTCAAAATAAGTCTGGTAATTTTATCTTTGAGCACGCTGTCCCCTTCTTGCCGATGCGTTGCAAGGGAGGTCCTTCTGCTGCCGCTGTATAGCACAGTGTGTATCTCCTCTCGGCCTCTTTGGGGTTTCTGCCGGGAAAGCTTCTCCGGGATAAACAATGTTGAAATGTCTCACATGCATCCCAGCTGAAGACCCACACTTTCAGCAGTTCCTGCTGGCAGTTATTAGCGTCTTATTGAGCAATGGCAGCTCATGCCTTGCAGGAAGCCACAGCTTGAGCCACCTAAGCTGCCTCCTCAGTGCACTGCACAGTGCCAGGACGTAGGTGCGCAGGTAAGGACATGGGACTGGAAATGGAGGAAACAGGGATTAGGAAACAAGAGCTGTACACAGGCGGATGGAGTCCTCGTTTGGGATCACACGGCACATGAGGCTTCTGCTTTGGGAAGCCAGGCTTGGTAAAAGACGAGGCCTGGGCAATCTAGCTGGTGGGATCAGCGTGCTGCTACATCTCTCCTATTAGGAAAATCATTGAGTGACCTACACTACGATATAAAATCCTTTAAGACATCGCCCCTGTAATTACCAGTGAGCCCCAGCTTACCTGTGGGTGTGGATGCTCAGAAATCCAAGCCCCACTCATTCTTCAATAACATTTGTAATAATGCAATAAATGGTTACATATAATAATAACAGGTTTTCATCTGATGAGCTACTTTTTTTGAACCCTTCCCCTCCTCTCCCTCTGGCAAATGGCAAAAAAGGGGTTTACCTCTTTATTTGCCCATGATAGTGGTAGATGCAACAACCCCTCTGAAACAATTGCAGAAACGAGCTTTGAAAATTGACTATTTATTGCTTAGCAAAAATAATCTCGCGATCTCGCAAATGTTGCTTTTTCTTAGTAAAGTCATGCTTTCTAACCACCAAAATGATCTGGTGATCATTTCCATTATTTTTTTTGTTGTTGAAAATGATTTAGAGTGGAATAGCATAAAGTGCGCTGATACATTGGCAGGTGCAGAAAGACAAGCTTACACTCGCTAATTTAATCCCATGGCATTTTGCATTTCTAATGTGTGAATCACTTTTGAATGTCTTCCCTGTAAGGATCTGGCAAACCCTAAAAAGTTCAGTTTTATTAGGAAATAACTGCTCTCTTGTTTGCTTTCTTCCCGGGAGTGACAGTCAGGTGGCTGCCAAGGGCTTTTTTTGTCAGATCATAGAGTGCGGTTACTGCTTACGTTCAATAGCTGTGACTTTGCCGAGTGCCATTCAGACCATTAAAAAAAAATAAAAAATCTGTTATGCGGAAGCTGCCCTAACTGCTCCGCTGATTCAATGGGTCCTTTACGTCAGTACCTCAAGGCAAAAATAGAGCATGAAAACATCCCAAGGCAAGACAAAGCATTGAGTGCAATTATCTTTCATCTGTGGAGGCCGGGGATCGGGTTGCAGTTATTCTTAGTCTGATCTCATCTAAGACCACAGTAATGCAATTTGGCGTGGCTGACGATCCCTGAGCGTGAGGTACAGACCTGACAGCATCTAATTCCTCTCATTTGTCGAGATCAAGCTCGAACAATTTAAAGACTGAAGTCTTTCACACGCCTGCAGCTCTGGCCACCGGGATGGTTACAGTTCAATTTCTGAGAATGGTGACAGCTCCTTTCTGCAAATTGCTTCCATTGTGCTGAGATGAGCATTCCTCTCTCGGAATACACTTTTGACTTGCCGTCCAGTTTCCAATGCAACAAAGTGTTGTGAAAGGAATGACACCCTTTTATCCAGAAAAATCCCTGCAGGCCATGTCCTTATTTCACAGTAAACAAACTTTTTAAAGACATTTTTTTTATTTCATTTGTTTCTGCACTGTTCTGTCAGGCTCGTTATAGAGCCTCATCTTTACACTCTGGTCCTCATTCTTAGCCACTGAAAAGGAACTAGGAGCACAGCATCGCTGTTGGGATGGCAAGTTTGGAACACCAGTGTCTCCTCACACAAGTACACACGTGTGCAGGCATGTGCACGTGGGTGTGCATAGGTCTGTCCATCAAGAAGGTTTTTTCTGGTCCCTGCAGGAAAAGACTCAGTTCAACGTACCTATCCACTCGATTCAGCAATTTCGTAGCATTATTGCCCAAGTTTTAATTCTAAATTTGTTCCAGTTCTCTGATCTGTCTCCCAGAAGGGAGTATTCCATATTGGTTTTTTAGTTTTTCTTCTCAGCACTCCCAGGTAAAGCCAGGTAAGGTCCCGGGCCTCTGCGTGTAGCAGCATGGTTAGGTAAGGAGTTGGGAGACCCAGCATTGGGGAAGCAACAGATCAGGGTCTACTTAGAGAAGGCAGATGATAGCTGTTCGGTAAAGTGCTGTACTAGCAGTTTGTGTGAATCTGAGACTGCTGCTCTATTACTCCCGAAGCATTATAGTGACTGGAGGAGGTCTCTCATGATGGGATACAGTCTAAGGCGAAGGCAAGAAAGTACCTGGTAAATTATATACAAGGCCAATCAGCCTCACCACAGCCACTGGTGAGATCATGCAGCAAGTCCTCCTGCACTTCATTCCAAGCACATGAAGGACAAGACGGCAATCAGGAACATTCAGCACAGATTTACTAAGCGGACATCAGGCTCAGACTATGTGGTTGCCCTTCATGGTGGAATGACTGGATAGGTAGTCATGTGGCGAAAAGTAGATGTAATATACTTCAGCTTCAGCAAGACTTGTCCCTTGTCTCTAAGAGCATTCTCATTTAAAAGTTGTGCAAGTCTTGCTGGGTAAACAGACTGTTAGATGGCTTGCAAACTGGCTGAGCTGTCTTCTGCAACGGCAACAATTAATGGCTGAACTTCTAGACATTGGCTGGTGACAAATGGAGTATCCTGGGGTAAATGCTGTGACTAATATTGTTCTACGACTTCATCAGTGAGCTGTACAGCGAGGTAGAGCACATCCTCAGTACGTTTGGGGACAATACTAAAAAATCAGGGCGTGGCTGATGTGACAAATGGCAGATCTTCAGTCCAGAAGGCCTTCGAGAAAACTTGAGCATGGGACCAATAGAAATCTCATGAAGTTGAACAAGGAAAAGTACAAAACTCAGTGCCAGGTGCAGACTATGCCCCTGAATAGCTGCTCTGCTGAAAACATCTGGCAATTGCAGTGGAGGCCGTGGGCAGTACGAGTAAGCGCTGCAAATAAAGCAAACCGCATAATGGGCTATGTCAGGAGTGTAACCCCCTTTAGTCAGGAGTGATGATGACATACATGTAATATAGCGAACAGTTTGTGGATGCCCAGTTCAAGGGGAGAAGTAAAGGGACTGAAGTGGGTGTGATGGAGGGCTACCAAGATGATGAGGGGTTTGAGGGCACACAGCCTACGAGGGAAGACTGGTACAGTTGAACTTGCTCAGTCTGGCAAAAGAGAAGGCAGTGTGACAGTGCCTTCAACTGCTGAAGTGCAGGTACAAGCTGATGGGTCCATGCTCTTCTTGGTAATGGTATACGACGAAGCAGGCACAAGTCCTGGCTTGGAAGGGTCATGCAAGACTTTAGGAAAAAGTTCACTCAGAGTAGAGCAGCACTAAACAGGTCACCCAGAGAGATCGTGGAATTGCCATCCTTGGAGGGTTTTAAAGGCTTGTCAAGACAAAACCATACCTGAGCTGACCAAGTGTTGATGATTATTTGGCTTTCAGTAAGACACTGAATTACAGACCTCCAGAGGTCCCATCCCACTAACACTTGTGTCTGTAGCCCAAGGAGTGGTATCTTTTCAAAGTAACTGTCATACTTCTCGCTAAAAAGAACAGGCTTCTACTGATGTGGTCATCAGTCTTTACGGCACTGCTGCTGCTGCTGCATCATGCTGGGATTTTGCTGCCTGCACTGTGGAGATAAAAATTCGGTAATTTGTGTGCACTTAACACCCTGTTCAGCTATAGGAATTCAAGAAGAGTGAAAAAGGCCAATAGCATAATCAGAACAAGATGAGACTTCATACAGCTAACATACTATTAGACATGTTTTTTTCCTTTACCCACATTTTCCCAAAAGACTGTCTTATATAATTCCCACTCAACCCAGCTTCCCAATAGGCTGGGTAATCAACCTACTTTTTGGTCTTTCTAAGAGCGGTGGTCTGGGCACTAGACTTCCTCCTTGCTGTCCTGCTTTTCCTCTCCTTTTACACTGAAAGACTGAGTGTTCATGCATTATTTCAGTTGCAGATTCCCTTAAAAATTAGTAACTCCGCAGGACTTTTTTTTTCCTGGTAACCTCATCCAGAAAGAATTGGAAAATAGTTAGGGAGTTGTCGGTTAATGTGTTGTAAAAATGAAAGATTGTGGAGACTACAAAATACTGCGGGAATTATATAACAAACGTTCCCTTTGAGACTTCTCCTCCCGCGGTGTACAGACCGCCCAAGACTCTTAAATCTTATCCGTTGATATTTGCAAAGCTACTTGCAAGGTGGCTGCTGTTCACTCACAGCTGCACCTCCAGCTCTGCTCAGTGCTTCCCATTTTGTTCTCG
>NW_009647046.1:5326736-5330745 GCF_000708025.1 Charadrius vociferus
GGTGATATGATGAATAACAGAATCATACACACAAAAGTATACCAGATGCAGTCCTGTTTAATTACATTTAATGGTTTTACTAGATTTAATACATAATTAAAATAAGTTCCAAGGGTAGTGATTAACTTAAAACACATCAATACATTTCCAGAGGGCTGGATTAAGATATAATGGTGAAGGGTCTGGTATTCATTGAGGCAAATGTCATTTTTCTCTTCCTGCTTCTAGTAGAGATGGAAGCGGTTTTGTTTTAGTACCAGTTTGTTCTAGGCTCAGGGTGGTGATGGAGGCTCGTCTCACTGCAGTCCCATCTTCCTTAAAATCTCTGGAAAATTCTGCGGACTCTCTCTCTGGTTTGATTTTGAAGGAAGGTGTTCTCCTGTCAACAACATGCATCATCAGAAAATCAGGTACAATCTAGAGGAGTTTAAGCCACTGTGTATATGTGAGAACTTGTTAGGCCAGCAGCAAAAATCCACCAGGCAGAGGGACTGGGATTTCATAGACTGTAAGATTTTTCAGACTCCAAACGCAACACAAATTGATTTACAGTACAGGACAAATTTCCTAATTTGGCTGTGGCTGTGTTTTACATGGCTGCCTTTGGATTATCAAAACAGCCTTTGAGGAAAGTATTTGAACAGTGCAGCTTTACACAACTGGTTTGGCTCCTTCAATTAGGAGGCCGGGTTCCTCTCAGGTCCTGCTGGAGAGAATATTCAGAGGAAAATCCAAGGCATCTATTGTAGACTCCTGCTCAGATTCCCTCATCTGTTGGAACAAGTCTCTCTCCGTTGAGCATACAGCTAATGCGGTCTTCAGATCAGATACATTATTTCAGTGACTTTGGTGCCTACAATAAGTGATATATGAATTCCTCTGCGTGTCCCAATTTTGTCATCAACCACTGACAAGATATGGCTGACTACAGTGAGGCCCATTTTTAAAAACTGGCTGTAGCACATTATAAGTGACACAAATTAATTGAGGCAGTGTCTTACTCAAGAATAATGTATTTTACTGGATTAGTGACAGAGGAGTGGGACTTTTTGACGTCAGGGCAATCTCCCTTTTTAGGTGACTGCTACCTAAGCACAAACAGCAGTGACATCAGTTCAGCCTTGCAGCACAGAGCCCCTACCTCAAGAGTGAGCTTTTGCTGGTGAGTTTTTCAGCAGAGTCTCTGTCTGGCAAGTCCCACAGTCTTATCTGGGGGGTCTCTGCATTTGGAGCGAAAGGCTGCAGCATTGTTGTGGAATGTGATCTGTTACTCTGTCCTGCGGAGTGAAAGAACACAAATAAAAACCTTCTGAAGTAGTGTTAGAGGCAGAGTTTGCCACTTCTGGGTCCATAACTTTCTCTGATCATCATTGATATAATTGCCCTTTGGCTTTCTTTCCAGGAAGCCTAGTGAGGTGTCCTGAAAGACATCTGGATTCAGAAGAAAAGCTGTTGATCAAGATCCAAAGCAACTCCTTAATAAAAGGATGAATACAGCCCTCGGGCAAGGCCCCTCCTCCCCGGGAATAACCTGATGCCAGCTGCAGCACAACTGAAAGGCTGCTTTGCAAGTCACCCTGGGTCATTTCATGGCAAGGTGGCAGATGACTTGTGTACTGCTGTTTACCAGAGACAGAAAGACGGCTCAAAATGCCCCAGACTAAGGACACTTTCTCATTCTCTTCTCTTTCTCTCACCGTCACTTGCTAAAAACACAGTTCATTTGTGAAGGAAGTGAGAATGTACCTATATTATTCTGTAGTGCTTTCAGCCAGTCCTCCATCAGTGTCTGAGAAGGTGCTGCAAAGAAATACTCGGCCCCATCTCTCAGCCTGTAAATGAAGATAGGAGGAGGTGAAATCTAGTTAGCCGTGCCTTATACCTGCTGTCCTTAAGACATTTCAGTTATTTTTCCTAACAACATACAGTCTGAGGTGACTGTAGGCAAATACAACCATGCAGGTACCTGTGTAGGTTTTTATTGGTGCACTTCTCTATAGGACTTACCGCAACATGAAGGCGTTCTCTTTCCTGATGTAATTTACCAGCCTCTCACATTTGGCACTAGAAATGCTGAGGGACAGGACTGCGGATGCGTTCTGAAGGAAGATGAAATTATAACAAAATGTCTTCTGCATTTTTTCTGCTAGGATTCAATTCCATACCAACCTGCAGGCTGACTACACACCCATACTATCTTTTTCTGCTTTATAACTAGGATCACTGAATAGGAAGAACCACAGAGGAAAAATGGACTATGATATTATATCTTGAAGGCAATCTTTGAATAAGATACCTCTTTTAAGGAATATGTTTGAAAATTTCTGAAAGCTTATTATTCTGTCTTGTAGTTGGTATCAGTTGAATAACTGTTGAATTTTCAATCAGCTGATGTTTGAAAGAGAACTGATTACCCCAGTGCCAAAGCAACGCAAATGTAACTCTTTTCTTTTAAATGCATTTTTAGATAGGTAAACACAGAAATTACTAGAAACATTCAAAAACCAAATTACCTTCGATGCTTCTTTTTCATCATTATAGAAATCAAGCTTTAATCCATCAAGTTTTACGTAGAAGGATTTCCAAGACCTTGAGCCTGGCTACATGAACAGAAATGGTAATAAAATCCAATTATTAGCTATATATTTTATTGGAGTAGTGAAGTCTTTCATGTGCAACTTCCACAGGAAGCCAGTGGCTCCCCAGACTATGATCACAGAAGCTCTCTTAGTCATGATCATCTCCTAGAAAAACAGAACTTGCTGCAGTTCCTGGTGCGGGTGATTCAGGAAGGGTCTCTCTGTGAGTCATGACTGAACAAACGATATAACATGGTGCAAGCAAGCTCTACAGCATGTTGTAGTCAGCATCACTGAGAGAAGGTGGGTAATCAAAGTTATGTCTATTTTTGGCCACTAAAAACTCCACTTTTTTCCCAGCTGAAATGCTGGCCCTTGCATGCTGGTCACAGTCTAGTTTTTTTTAAGTGTCTTGTTTCAAACTAATGTGGCTGTTGAATTATTCTTCATTTCCTAAACTAACCCCAGTAGAATGGTACGGAACACTGTGCAAAAGCAGCTGCTGTTTCCTACCGCAACTATGAACCAGTGAAAGTTTCGTGTAGTGCCATGAGACCCTTCTGGATGAAGGATCCTATTACTTGTGTGAATTCTTATTTTGTTATGCCAGCAAATCAAGTTGACAATTTGGTCATTCAGAGAAAAGGAAGGAAAAAGTCCTGAGGAAGATATGTGATATTTTTTCTCCTTTGATAAGATGGAAGTTCAGTATTCAGACTAAATTCCGTGTATCTAGAAGAGAGGAAAAACTAAATTCCTCTTCCAGAAGATGGAGTCCATACCAGATTCAATTTTTTAGAGGTCTTTCAAGTTAAAAGTTTCAGAGGAAACACTCTATGGGACAAACAATCCGAGACAACTTGTTTACATGCAATACCTCAGCAAACACTCAGACATCTACAGATTGGTGGTGAATATTAGAAAATTTCCTGTTCTGTTATGATCATTAGCCTACAGACCTGAAGTGATATTCCTTCCCAGGATGAGAATTTAGATTTCAGTTTCATTCAGCCCTGGATTAAACAAACCACTTCTTGAAAGATAAACAGAAACTTTAATTCTCTTCTAGCACAGTTAGAAATTATAAGCATTGGGAGCATGGGAGTGAGGACTTCCTCTGCCAAAACCCCATCATATGCTGATATGAGCTTGTATTTTTTTTATATTGATTTTTTTTTTTTCCAATTCAGTTGATATATTGAAACCAGTATTTATAATTAGGGGAACATAGTTAGCATGTTCACATGGCCTAGGGTCTGGTTCATAAATCCATTACATGTACACAGACCCTGTTCTGCGTAATTCCCATGACAGGTAAAAATTCTATTGTTTCTTTCTTTCAAGGACTTGATCAGGTACTGCTGACAGTGTACAGTCAGTGGAGACTTCTTCATGCATTTTAGTGGTAACTGAATTAAACCCACAGTCCT
>NW_009647046.1:5330785-5333527 GCF_000708025.1 Charadrius vociferus
AACTCAAGGAAAGATGAATTAACCCAGGGTGATGGCATTTGTTTCTACCTGTTGTCTTCCCGGAAGGAGCTGGTCTCTCTTTTCTAGGAATCCCTGCATGTGCTGGAGACTTGCAGAAACCTGAGATATACAAGAACATTGCTGTTTAACTTCAAAATATCCCTTAAACGTATGTTATAATATCTGAAGGTCTTTCTAGGTAAATTCCACAGAGAAATGATCTCTCCTGCCTCTAGCCTTTACATTCACAGCACAGCTCGAAATCCTCTCTAGGCTGCAGTCACATCTCTGGTACACTACCTAAACGAAGACAATTCACATCCTTCTAGAACAATTTGCTCATGGAATTTGCTCTATCACGGTGTATTAATTAATTAATATTATTTTAATATTATTAAATACCATTTACAACTTAAATTGCTAACGTTATTCATACCACTCCTGCAATAAGACTGAGTTACACCAATGTATGGCAGTGTATTGGCACACCTGGATACATGACAAACACATTCCTCTCAAAGTGCGAGAGGGAAAGGAACAATTTTTATCTGTCCATGAGTTTACAGTGCATTTCCTGCCAGGGTGAGCAAACAGGAGTTGCTGGTTCTAGTCTTGCACCAGGTCAGCTCTTTGGCAAGGCCACTACTAAGTCATGCCTCTCTCTGACTTCTAAACTCAGTGGACACTAAGCACCACCACCTCACATAGAGGGTAGGGGTAAATCAGCAGTCTTGCCTCTTTGTGAGACAGCATCTCCCGGCTCTTGTTAAGTAAGTGCTCTGCTGAGTATTCAGCACAAACCCAGAAACCAATACAGTTGTCAAGACGTAGGCGATAAAGCTGAGCCAATTAAAAATGCTTTAAAGCTATACATAGCTGCTTAAGTCAACAGCCTTTTTGGAAAGTGTATCAACCGCGAAGACACATAAAATGCCTCTTGCTGTTTGGATCCATGAATGCATCCACTGAAATGCCCGGCTGCACAGTGCTTTTTGTGACTTTCATACAAAACTTCCTGTATTTCCCTACTTTAACTAGCACAGAATAGCAGTTTTGTGAGGAGAGCGCCAGGAAGCCCAGGGACTTACCGAAGATGTATTCTCTAATCTCTCCAAAGAGGAGTTAGACAGCAGTAAGTTTGGTGATTTATCTGGTGACCTTTGGCCAGGTTCAGGTGGAGTTGCTATTAGTTTTGTCTGCAGGTTGGAGAAAGAGGAGCCTCTAGCACTTTTTTCCTGAGGTGATAGAAGGCCTGTGGCATACGATTCTGACAAACTGCTGCTGCGTTGCTGGCTTATGGTAGTAGGAGACAAAGGAGAGCTTAAAGAACTGTGACTTTCCAAAGATGTAGCTCGTGGACCCACCATCTTTGGTGTGGGTGGAGTGATAATCTCACTGAGCCTCCTCTCAGCTTTCATTTCTGTTTTGTTGCTGCTCAGCACTTCTGGGACTCCCCCAGCAACAAATTGTTGGAAAGTCGATGGAGACTTTTCAACGGGGGAGAAAATAGTTTCAAGTGGGGCCCTCCAGGACAGGCTGGGTAAGGGCACAGATGGCAGTGGCGTTGTGCTCTTTATCTCTGTCACTTTTGGTGGTGTATTCCTTTTGTCAGATGTTTTTCTTTTCAAAGAGGGAACTCGTACAACTTTGCCTTTATCCTTCTGCTCGCTCTCTTCTGTGTCCACTTGTTTCAGAAGATTCATCTCCCTCTGTAGGACATGAATATTACATTTTTTGAAATTACCTTCATTGTATTCATATGTACTTACCTAAGATTTTTTTTTTATTTTAAGCAGGAAGTTTTTCAAATACACTCTGTTCTGGCATTGAATTTTAAGGCCTGTGCCTCCCATTGGCGTTCTTAGAGTTAGAACTGAACTTAATTGTTATGTGCTGAGCATTATTTTGTTGCCCAAACCATGAATACTGATGGCAGTTAATCTCAAATACAGTGAATCCTGCCCTTGCTAAGTTCTTTAGAGGCTGAGTCTTTAATAAGATCTAGAAAAACTATGCTTCTCTTCTGTGGCACTGCTTCTTTAAGTTTGCTGTAGGAACAGTCAGTATTTAGGGTTGTTCTGATGGAAAATTTTAGAGTGGAGGACCTTCCTCCCCTCATTTAGCCAATCTGCAAATCACTGAACAGAAGGCAGACTCAGCTAAGCTAATTTTATCCTAGTGCCAAGCACAAAAGCTAAGTTTTGCTGGTTATTTCATGAAAATAGTTAAAAAAAACATTGACACAGGATCTGGGAGGCTGACTGAATATTTTCGGTACCTAATACAATCCACTGTAGAACTCTGATGCCAGAAGGAAAAAGGCCTATCTCTGCCTTGGTCTCCTTTCTTTTCAGCCCTTTGCTATCCTCCAACACAGTCAGGTGGCTGCAGCTCCCTACTGAAATCCTGAATGAGTTAAAATCTCTCCATCCCTGTAGAGAGGGATCACCCTGCTTCTCACACAGCAATACGTACTACTAATTGCTGCTCCTGGCAGAAGAAAGCTTCCACTTCTCCCCTAGAGCTTTTGCAAGATAGTTGGACTCTTTTGATCCACATACAGGTCTCATTCTCAGGTGTTCTATCTGCAATACCTTAGCTTTGGTCACTCATTTAATCGATCTCAGCACAGGAGTTAATTCTTATACGGAGTGACTGAGCCCCAAATGTTCAAGGACTCACATTATCCTGTCTCCTACACAGCTCATTGATGTTCTGCTTCTCCCCTTAGTTTTCCTGCTG
>NW_009647046.1:5333580-5397502 GCF_000708025.1 Charadrius vociferus
CCTGCTGAGCTGAGCAAATTTCTCTTCCTGAGCTGCAAGCATCTTCTCAAAATCATGGTGTTTCTTCAGCAATTCCTCTACTTCAGACACTGAATCCTAAATGGAAATATTATCAGACACAGAAGTCCAAAATCAAGTCCATCAGAAGAGATTATGCCTAAGATTTTCAGATTTACCCATTCTATTTAGCCAAATGATGATTCTGAATTTTTTGTAATCGAATGTCTAAACCCCCAGTAGTGTGTGAAAAAATTTTAATTTGCACTTAAAGAAAAAAAGGTTTGTAGCTTGCAGTCTGTCTGCTGTACATGAAATAACAACCTTCCTTTTTTCTGTGAAGCCATGTGGTACCATGGCTTCCAACTATAACTGTTTACATACAGATTAGGTACTTGGATTCCAGCTTGTGCTAGACACAGAGTTTATTCCTGCCTACAACACATGCATCTTGAACCTCTGTCTTGGTCTCTGCTTAGTTGTCAATACCTGAGTTTATGACATTGTTTTCCCATCTTATAAACTATCAGAAGACAGTCAATAACAAGAAAATAACAAAACTATGGATGCTGGTGTTTAAATAGGAATTTACAAGCTGGCTATCAAGCCTTCTGTGCAAAACATTCTACTGCCCAACACAAGGTGGGGGAAAACCCTTTTTCCTTTCAAAACAGGCTCTCAGCATGACAGTGAAGGTTGAACGTTCTGCAAGTTATCTTATTGTGTGAAAAAATGATCTGGAATTCTTCCCAGTCTTCTACCACCCCCTGGAAGCCACCATCTCCTGGAGCCCACCATCATGTAAAATGGAGCAACTGCCCTGGGCTCCCTTCTGTAAGAGGACAGAGCTCCTGCCCTTTGTTATCTCAAGGGTGCATTACTGTTTAGATTGTGATTAACTTCAGGCCTAAGCTGATACCTGCTCCAAGCACTCTGTATACACTAAGAGACATTTCCATAGCATTGCACTGTTGTTACTCACCCCATAGCTAGGATCTGAAAGAAAGCTCTCCTTGGCAGCCAGCCATGCTTCTGCTTGTTCTAGCTCTCTGCGGAGCAATTGAATTTCCCAGTTTTCTTCATATAACTCTTTCCTCATGTCCCAGCTCTCCTTTACCTTCTTCATCAGCTCTGACAGCTCTAACAGTTTTTCTTCAATCTAGAAAAATAACATTTGCAATGCCAGGAGTTGAAAAATCCAATCAGATTTTTACATGACAGCCAATTAGCATTTAATCTGTCCTCATGGTCCAGAAGATGACCTCTAGATAACTTTGTGGTGTTAACATAGTTTAGAAAGGATGTCTGAGTCCTCATTTTTCTTACTTGAATCCATTTAGACTATAGCTTATAATTATATGTATATTCCACATACTGTATGTCCAATATTCTGCTACATGCTTTGCTGTGATGAAACTTTATACCCAGGTAATTTGTATTATACAAGTAGTGAGAACCAGAAGATTAAAAAAATACATCCATTTATGGCAACGCAACAATGGACAGCCTTACACTGTAGGAAGTTCTCTAATTCTTTCTGCAACAGACGTATTGTAATCTTGCACAAATTCTGAAGATGTTTTTGATGGTGTGATCTCTGGATCTACTGACAGTATCAAGACAAACTTAGGACCACCGCAAAGGTCAAAGTCTAAAGGTACATAGATAATAGGATCACAGATATTTAAACATTCTTGCTCCTTTGGCTCTATAACATTTCTGAAGAACTAGATATATTCTGGTGTACTCAGGGACATCACTCCATCCTATAGTTGATTGCATTGTGATATATCTTATCCTAGGTCTTGTGCAGTCAAATGCTAAAATCTCATTTATGTGGCACATCTTTTCTGTGGAATAGCAATACCTCCCTACTCCTCCGCCCTGAGCAGTAATCAATCCAGGGACTATTCTTTTACGGTCAGCTTCAAAATCAGTTTTTAGAGGAGTAAGAACTTTAAAAGGCATTTTCTTTTTCTACATGTCACATGAATTCTGCAGCTTTTAATAGTAGAGGAAGAACCTGATTGTCCTGTTTAGTTCTGTTTGAAAGAGAAACAAAGCTGCAACTCCTGCCTATTTAATGCCTTCTTTGTTCACTCTTGTTTGTAAAATATTTAACTCATCAACACACCTCCACAGACATGAAATGTCCATTCTTCAACAGGTCACCTCCTGCCCGCTGCATTTCTTCATATTTTAGCCACTGCTTCTCTATCTCACGCTTGTATTCCTCATGACGCTTGATAAGCAGTTCAGCTCCCAGGACATCATTTGCCAGTTCCTCAGATATCACTAGTGCATGCATCTCATTTGCCCAAGCCCTACAGAACAGAGTCAAAAGAATAAAACCAGAAGGATTCTGCATCTGTTGGATACTCAGGAATGCACATATCTCATGTCCAAGGACACATCCATACAGACTTCTATTTGCTCACGAAATATATGAGTATACAAATACATTGAAGAAGTTTCACTCATGCATCTGTGGATTTTTATAACCTGATGTAACATTCCCAGTGCTGTTTCTATACATAGAAAGGCAGCTGGAGCATCTATACAGACTGAAGTATTGTGCATTCAAATCCTCATAAAGAACCGTAACCGCAAGTGCCTAGGCTGCACACATTCGCAGTACCTTTACAAATGGTACAGGGACACAGAGGCTTTCAGATGCCCATCTAATCAACATGCATGAAAGTACTTCATATGCATACAGAGCACTCATGCAAAGAAGCATATTGATAGGTACTTTTTAAAGAAAATTTTCTACTGCATGAGCCTCAACTGGCATAAATGAATGCATCTTGATTTACCTGAGCTCAGGATCTATCCCCTAGCATAGTAAATGTCCAATAGTCAGTGGTAACCACTTCATTGGCTTTGTATTTCTACTCCTGTCATGGATTAACTCTTTCATTAACTACACTGCACTAAAAATGTCCGTATTCCATCAAAAATTTACCAATTTTGATGAAAATGACATTAAAATGATAAAATATAATATTTTAATGTTAGTCTGCCACTTTGGGTATAGCATATTTCCATTATTTATTTCAAATTCTATATTAGAACTCTGCTTAGAGATACTTTGGCATGATTGATTTGAACAAAATGAGACGCTTAGCTCAATGTATTTTTTTAAAAAAGTATACTTTGTAGATGATTTAAACATTCAGCATTTTGTTCTAGTTCAGATTAAAAAAGGAAAACAAAATCACGGAATTTCTCAGCAATTGAATTCTTACAAAAAACTGACCCCTAATAAGAATAGACAGAAGAGTGTGTGGATATGGCCAATGACATTAAATACATGTGTGTGAAACACTTTTAGCACTTGAGCAAGTGCTAACCTATTCTAGAAGGTTATCGTTAATGTAGTTGTTTTGGCTCTGAGAAAAACGGGCACTGGTGTCTGTACAGGTGTACCAATTACTTGACTATCTAGCACAGACTCACCCATCTTCCAACAGAATCAACAGTATTTTCAATTGGAATTGTGAGACTACCAAATCTACCTAGAGCGACTGAATTCTCCAAGAATGTCTAGGAAGTAGCCTAAAAATGTGTGTTTGTCATGCACACTGTGCTTAAGTTGAGTGGCATGGTCACCTCTGATGTATGGTAAATTCTGTGAAGTGCTGCTGCGAAGATGCCATGTATTTATTCAATGAGATTTGCACGGAAGCTGCAGAGCATCTGGGACAGGAGTCAAATAACTGGCAGGTGTAATTTAGAAAATCCTACATGGGAAAGACAAGAAAGAAGGCCCACTGCCAAACTCAAGGGGCCAACACATACATCAGCTCCCTGCAGTCATTGAAGTAGAGCTGGACTTGTTCTGCCTGGTTCAGTCTTGCCTTCCTCTCCAGAAACTTCTTGTCCAGGTTTTCCCAGCACTCATCCACATCTGTGAGTCTCTCCATAATGTTTTCCTTGACTTGAGGGTATGTGCGGCTGAGGTGCCAAGCCTCTCCCCGAATCCGTTCCAGCTCTTTCATGATGGCTCCTAGATCTCTCTGGAATAGAGACAGAATGGATTGTTATAACAAGTTACTGCTTACATCTATCAAAAGCAGATTTTAAAGATGGTTCATATATTTTCTAGCTGCTGGCTGCACAGAGGCTGGAAATATGACTCTGTCAAGGCTTTTCCTCTCAGTTTCCTCCTAATGCCTTTTAATATTCATCGTCAAACATCAAAAAAGCTTCTTTAGATGTGACACACTGATTATTTTGATAAGCATGGAGCTGAAGACTCTTGTAGTTCAAATGACACCTTTGTAATTGTAATAACAATTTGGAATAGATTTTAAAAGACAAGCTCATCCTTAGAAGCAAAAGCATTGATGATATAATACCACAATGTCAAAAATAGGAGGAAAAGGCCTCCTTCTGTGAACAGCAAAGAATATTTCAGGGTGCAATAAATTTGTCTTTTGTTGGCCTGCAAACAAGGTACTTGAGAGGTTTTCAAATCTAGCATCAGTCTCCCCTTTTTTTTTTTGCCATTTATGCTTTTCTGCCACTGCTTCATGACGGATCCCCTTACCTCTACTCCCTCAAGCTGGCTGAGAAGTGTCTGTACACCTGGAAGATCGTATCCATAATCTTCTATATCCACCACTGCCTCTTTCTCCTGCATCCAACCCTTTACTTCATCCACATCATGATCGTACTGGTGCACTTGCCGGGCTGCCCTTAGATTCTGGAATGAAGAAACAATTTAATGGTAATACTATATATCATGTCTGCAGCACAAAAAAAGGGCAACCCCAATACGTCCTAATGCAGTACAGACTGAACACGAGCAGGAGTGAAACACCTTCCCAACTAAGTCACCTGAAAGTGAGGTGTTCAAGCTAACCTAATTTCCCTAAGTTCTCTTTGTCAATGGAAAGAATCAGATTTGGAATGGAAAGAATTACTCCAGAGAGTAATTTATCCCTACGTGAAACGAATGATCAAGATGAAAAGCATGAATAGCCCTTTAAAGGTAGCTCTCTCAACCACAGAAAGTGTCCTAAAAAACTTGTTTGGAACAGAGGCCTACACTGCACACAGTGAAAATAAGAGGAGTTAAGTGAAAATTAGCTTTTCTGAAATGAAAGGATTAAAAAATGTTCTAATATTATTTTACATTCAAACTACATATTAACAATTATCATGCATTTACTACTGCTAACAGACAATAGTGGGCTTGAGCTACTTCATAAGCAAAATGTGTATGTGACGGTAGTGAAAAAGATTTGAGGACATCTGATATTTTACATTCTGCTTAAAGCAAACAAAAATGTTGAGATCTGTGTGTCCTCTCTGCTTTTCCAAACACATCTGTGACTGCAGTTTCACGAGAATGGATGAGCTGATTTAACAGCTAACTGCTGCCAAAAGGTAGGGGGTTTGGCTCTGTGTCCTCTATCACCTTCTCTCCCATACCTCTTCAAGTAACTAACTCAGCAAAAAAGTCTGGAGCATTTTCAGCTTATTTAATAAGCTGAAGAAGTTCAATAAAGAGCCCAAGGAGTGCCAGATCCAGCCTCCTGTTAGTGGTGGTAAACCATTAGATTGGCTTAGTTTTTCAAGAAACCAGAGCTAGCAGTGAATTAAGGAAAACAGAATTACTCCAGGCTGATAAATATCTTTCAAGTATAAGCCTTTCTAGGAGCAGTAGGGTAAGCAGTGGCTATAAAGGGAAATGGAAAAGAAAGAATAGAACAGAATATATCCACTGCTCTTATAAACCTTGTGTTTCAACATGAGCAATGCACTGGTTTGGGAAAGAAAGGACATGGGAAACTGCAGGGAATTCAATTCCCCATTTTTCATGTATTTCCTACCTCTGTCCTTGCCTGGATGGCATGGCATAGTTTCTCCCACGTCTCATTGATTTGCTTTGTTCTCTTCTGGATAACGTCCATCTTGCCGTGGCCCTCCTTCTCTAGTTTAGATGCTAACTCATTTAAGGAGACAATTTTGGAATGTCCCAGAGGTTTCACCTCATTTACAAAATCTTTAAACTTTTTCTCCAGCACCTGTGGGATAAATGGGGACAGACTTAGATATAAGAATTTCTGCCTACCTCTATGAGAGAGGCAGAAGGAATCACTTTCTCTGTACTGTATAATGCAAAAGCTATGTATTGCAGCCTACAAGTGCAAATCACTTGATAAACCCAGATGATATGAAGTCAGAAGAAGGCATCCATTGTCTTGATCATTTAACATCTTACATCACAGAGAAAAATCACCCACGTCCTGACAAACAGACGCTGCCCAGATCAAAAGCTAAGAAACATAACCTGTTAGGCTGTCCACATATGCAGCAGTTGTTGAGGAGTGAACGCTATGAATTGTACCTCTCTGCACTGTATGCCCTGAGCAGAAATTTATCCTTGAAATCAGCAGCTAGAGGTGTGAACACTGCATCCCAGTGTTTTCCACTGAAAATGTTACAAGACCATGGCCTTGCTCATGTCAAATATTTTAGGCCCAGTCAAATTTATAATCAGGTCCAGCAGTGAAGCGTGCTGACCTCATCTTATCCCCCAAAAAGCTATCTTTCTGATGCACCTACTTTTTCTGTTGGAAGATGCTACCTCAGAGAGCCCTGTGTAAGCAGACAGAAACCAGTCTGAGTTCCTGCTGCAGAGAGAACTGGTTTGCTTAGTTTTTGTCACTGCAACATGCTTCACTGTCAGCAGCTACACAAAAATTGCAGCAAATATATTTCTGCTTTGCCACACAATACGTACAATACCTTTTATTTTCTTTTACCTCAACATCATCTAAGTCCTGCCCATAGTCATCTGACTCTGCTACAGACTGTTTACTGGAAAGCCATGCGTCCACCAGCTGGAATTCTCTTTCAAACTGATAGAGCTGGAATTGTTCTTGCAGGCGTTTTCTCTGTGTGTCAGCCTTCTGTAGGAGAGACTGATAGTCTGCTAGGATCCCCTGGAGCTTTGAAAGTATGGCTGGACTGCAAAGAACAAGAATCAGAAGGTATGTCTTCGTTTTACTGTTCTTTTTGAACATTCTGACAGGTTGAATTTGCAACACCTTCAAAATACAGAAGAAACCAGATGACATCACAGAGTGAGATACACCAAGCCGTTAAAACCAGCTAGTTCAGGAAATTAAAGTATTTCATATGAGTGGCTGCTCTTTTCACTTCCTTCTCCCCAGATAGAAAAGCAAACTGGTAATGAAAAACAGTGAATTGTCAAGAACGTCAGTTTCCTTTCCCAAGCCCAGTGCTTTTTGAAGCTTTATGGTAAATGAGAACTAGCTGATAGTTCCTGGGAATAGACAATGGACAAAGACGCTGATCTGTATTAATTGGCCTGTTGTTAAAAAACAACAGTCATGAAAATATTAAAACAATCACCAAACTTTTGGGGGGCTGAGTGTGTGCGATGGTGGTGAAGGAGGGATTGATGTTCCCTGAAATCATATTTCTGAACAAGCCATCAAACAGCCACTGAAGGTTGAACTTTTCCATATTTGCCTTCTCTAGGCATCTCTGTTAGACCTGGAACAGAAGTCTATTTTCACTTTCCTACCTCTCTGGGCTGTCTTTGTTTATTAAGCTGGCACCTGTCTCCTGTACTTTCTCGATCCGGGGCCTGAAACCATCCATGTCCAGCTTGGTAGCTTCAAGCTTACGGAGTAAAGCTTGTGTGGATTCTTCATTCTTCCCATAATCAGAGGTCTCCAGAATGAAGCTCCTCTCTGCCAGCCATGCCTCCACCTCCAGTAGCTGTATAAAATACAGGGATGAGCATGAACACAGCTGTGATTTAGGTCAAGACAAAGAAAACTGGAAAGCAGTGGTGCCCAGAGACACATAAGTGAAAACAGAAAGCAGCTCAGGTGCCTTCCTGTAATGCAATCTAGCAGACACCGTTCAAAAAAATGTGTACCCAGAACCTGGAATTAAGGTTACATGTTTATCCCTCACTTCAGTTACTTGGAAAAAAACCTGTTATTTCTCCACTGCATCCATGTTTACCAGATATGAAAAATCAGGAGAATATGAATTCTGCTCCTATCTCAGCACTTGCATCCATTCAACAATATAGGTATTGGTTCTTTTAAACAAAGACAGACCAATCTCTCATGAACCATCCTTACCTCATTCAGGAACAGATGAGCCTCATATGACTGCATGAGCCGCTGTCTCCTCTCTTGAGCCTCTGCCTTCAAGGTTTCTACAGAAGTCTCAAGCTCCTTCAGATGCTCCGTAATCTTGCGAGAGGCTGAATGGCCTCCCCTTACCAGTTTCTGCCCTGTACTGAGCACTGCTTTGGTCAAAGCATCCCGACTGCTTATCTCATTCTCCAAATTCTGGAAAGAGTAAAGAGTAAAATGACAGATCAAAAATAAAAGCTATGGAGATTTTTATACCAGATAACGTAGTCACGTAGTTCCATTATAAATCACTTTTATGTACACAAAGATGGATCAGAGGTGCAAAGTCTGAGTGCATGCTCAAAGTGGAGTGGAGGATTTTTTTGGCGTGAAGGAGTGATTATAGAAATCAAATATAGACCTGAAGTTTGGACCTTGGTGTGTATTCACCTCGGAGTGTGGAGGCAAGAGGTTCTAACCACAAACCTCTTATCTGAGGATTCCACTGAAATATACCCACTTCCACCCTTATTACACAGTGTTTCTTGCATTAAAATGAGTCTAGGAGAGAAGAAAACTACTTGAGCCAGTTCTCAAAGACTTGAAATTAATTTTTGAAGACTGGTAGATTTTAAAACCATGTGCATACCTCCATATACCCCCTAGTATAATATTTGCCTGGATGGGCAAGGACCATGCCGTCAATTTGTCTGTGGTCGGATATGCATTCCATGGCCAACTACGCCTGAACACCTTGAGCATAAACCCACCCCACCATTTTACAATTGTTCTGTTTATTTTCATAGCTGTGAAACAGGCAGTTTCAGAGTCAGGCTGCAGTGCAGTGTTGATGTAGAAGAGACACCCTCTGTGAGGAGAGGTGCTGCTTTTTCAACTTAAGTATCAGACTTGGCTGGAAAAGAGCTCCGATTCTAATCTTGCCTTTAACTTCCCCCTATTAATTTCAAGACAGCCACTATGTTGTTGAAACATGACACCGTATCTGACCCGAGCAGAATGGAATCCAGTGGCAAAGATTATAAAACATCTTGTACTGTGTATTAATAATAAGCTAGCAGCATGAAGAAGAAGTTTGCAGTTGAACATTTAGGAACATGTATTCACAGTACTTCATTTATAACAACAGGAACTAAAAGAAAAAAAAAAAGGGAGGGGGGGAGTAAAGGGAAACTCTGTTCCAAGCCAAACAGCTGTGCATATGTATATCATATTTGTATGTAAATGCAGTTTTGCAAGACAGTATTTTTTTTTTTTTTAGATTGATACATTTGGCACACAATCTGTTCTGTCGTAATGAACCAAGGACTGAATTTTGCAAATCTGGCTTATTAAGACAAACAATAAATGGTGGAACTACTAGTATATTCAATTCTTGACTGTTATGTTATCTCTGACATTTGTTTGCCTGTAAGCCAACATTTAAAAGAGGTGTAGAGATTCTCTTTGAGAATTCAAAGCTTATATTTTAATCCTACTTCCAGGAGAATAAGAAGCAAAATGGCAGGAAGAATTGGCATTTTATCATGCACTGGTATTATGGTCTGTATCTCCCATTCTCACAGTTTGTTGAAATATTTTGAGATGTGGCCAATTAACACAAAGATAATTGTAGCCTAAAGCAGTATCTCCACTGTTGCTTCAGTTATTCCAAATATTTTCTCAGATTAATTCAGCTCAAACATTCTTTTCGTCTGCGAACCTAATTACTTCCTTACCATGTCAATCAGCTCATAATTTCTAGGAGTAGTTGCACACATAACAACATTTATACTCTTAATCATGATGAAACAAGCTTTTTGTTCTTACTGTCTAATCTCAAAGTCACCAACTGCACCTTGCTTAAATACAGAATTTTTACAAATATGAGAATTAGACTGAATATTAAGAAGGTGCAAACCATTCAGAGTATACCCATGGGTCTTACTCAGCAATATTCTGGAAGATGCATTTAAAAATATTTTACCATTCTTCATTAAATTGTGAGTACACCTAGGGTAAATAAACTTTTTAAGAGACTTCATCCCTGTCTTAGTATGTTACCTGTAGCAATCTTGATGTTTTACCCTGGGAACATTTCAAATTTTTTGTAAGTTCAGATTTTTATTTGTAGACATGCAAATTGCACCAAATGCTTGGGCTTAGTCTCTCTATTTATATGTATATGTATCACATACACTCCCCATACACTTTATAAGATATTCTGTCTTTCCCAGCCCTGTTGCAGATTGCACAGACTTCCCCCAGAAGCACTTGACTTGGCACTTAAATGGGCTGTCACTTGCTAGTATTAAAAACCAAAGCATTAAATACCAATAGGTGCTGGAAACTTTTAGCAGGATTTTTTTTTTCCCCACCTCACGTTTGCAAAGAGACAGTGCTCCTTATTAAAAAAATGATTAGGAAGGCAGCTGCTGTTTTATTGGTATTTGAGATGACAGTCGTCCAGGCACTGCTTTCTCTGATGGCCCATCTGAACCTTGTGAAAAAATTCAGCAGCTACCTTGAAAGCTACTGCTGGAATGAAGGTCAGCCAAGGGTCATCATAATATCCTGTTAACTCCCTCCCTCCAGAGTAGAAAGAGTTTTGGGGAAAGACGTTTTCCTGGGAGCTCATCCTGAGACATCTGAGCAGTAAGCTTGCTTCAATGTTTCAAAGCATATTTGTTAGGACATCTGTCACCCAAAGAAGCTATGACAGGACGCACAAGAGTTTGTAAAATCTATTTTGTATTGCAAAGGCCAGGTTTTGAAGTTAGTTCACAGAAAGAGCCAATGTGTCCACAGAAGGGCATATGGTGTGGTACCTACACCACCGCAATGATATGCAGCATCAAATCCCACATGTTACCAAGTCATGGTCATATCCTTCAAAAAACTGTCGTTATTATCAGACAAGGATAAGAGTAATCCCTGTCATCTTGAATCCTGTCAGCCAAAGCACAGCAGATTAAGTTTGCCAGAGGCAAATTGAATTTCATGTTCTCTCTCTGATTCTAAAAAACTGATAATGGTTTTCACGTGACATTACCTGGTGCTTTTCTTGTAGACTCTGAACAGTTGCCAGGGATTGGCCATAATCCCTGGAGGAAGCCATGGGAAGCTTCTCATGAACCCAGGCCAACTCCTCATCAACATCTCGGAAGAACTGGTACTGAAGTATGCTTGCCTCCAGACTCCCACGTCTCTCCTGTAGAGGATCACGTAGACTTTTGTATCTGTAGGTATAAAGGGAACCCAGTGAGGACTGCAGATTAATAAGGAATGAGTGAAAAATGTGTTTTCCAGAATGATGTAGGGAAGGAAAGAAAAAAAAATATGAAGGGAAGAAAAAGGCTGATAAAAATAAGAAAAGATGGTAGGACATAGCCCAGGCACTCGCACACCTCTGCACCAGTTGATCCACTCTCTCTTCTAGTTCATCAGCAAGGAAATGCTTCTCCTTCTGGAATTGCTGAGCTGTGACCACAAGCTCTTGTAGCCGGTCCCTATGGCCAGCAATATCTTCCTCCAGTTCCTCTTGTTTCTTCAGATGACTGTTCAAAACCACCAGATCATTGTTGCTATATGGTGCTTTCAACTCATTTTCCACATCTTCCAACCATTTCTCCATATCCTCTACGCTTCGCTGAAAATGAAGGCCCTTAGGACAAGCAGGAAGAAAAGGTCATTTAAACCTTTAGGACAGACAATATGATATAAAAATCTCGGCCAGTTTCAGCAAGAATTACACACAAACACAGAGAAGCTTCCCAGCACTCAGTGAACTTTTGATGGTGGTCCAAATGAAGAAGACAATTCAGTGAGAGTGATTGCAAGAACAAATGCAGAGAGCATCAAGAGCTAATCTTACTTGTGTTGCACAAATGCAAATGATGGACACAGTACCTTAAAAAGAAGCCATTTAAAGGGAGAGGTCTATTTTATACCCAGAGAGTGTTTGATAGCCAATGCAAAACTCAGTCAAGAGAAGTCATGTGCCTGGAGCTAGAAGAATGAAAAGCAGCTGTGGGTTTCTTTCTCAGTGTGTTGGAGAAAAGATGCCATTGATACAGATGCAGAGAATTGACATGTACGAGTGAACACATTTACCCCTAGTATCCCCCTCTAGAATGCCGATTTAAAACAGCAGCAGAAAGCCGAAGTGAACACAGCCTACAAATCCCTTTCCCTCCATAGGCATCTCCAGTTCTCCCATTGATTCCATTCAATCAGTCCGCACTAGTTTCTTTGCTCTAATGGTCTTGAAGATTCAGGTCTGATTATATCAAGCGACATACTCATAGATGAGACGTGTAGCAAGGCAGACATGTTGTCTCTGGAAACGACACCAAAACCCAACTACTGGCATCTCTGTATTACCTTGTAAGCATCCTGCAGCTTGGCCCGTTTATCCTGGCAACTTGCTAGCAGTTCCTCCCACAGCTCTTCCATTTCTTGTAGTCTGGACTGAATGGCTTCAGGGGCATAGTGCCTCTCACGGAGCATCTTCTCCCCTTCCTATAGCAGAGAGAACAGTCAAAGTTTTCTTACTTTGCTGAATGTACCAGAATATATCACTTTTGCCTCCATAAACAAAGTCTACCGGCACTTTTATGTAAAGGGCCGGCTGCAGCCATCACTTCCTGACATAAGAGACAGAGGCCACAGAGACAAAGAAAAAACAGATGAAGGCAAAATGCTTATTGAAACTAGGGCAGAGATTGATTTTCCTGTTTTTCTGGCCTCTGAAATGATTTGCAATGCTAGAAGGCAATATTAGAAGACAAAGGATAAAGAGAATCTTCATTACGCAACACCTACATAAACCTACATTGCCTAAAAGCTGGCAGAGAGCCTAGTTTGCAAGCACTCAGTTTTTTCTGTGATGCCCCACATTCTGTGATCACTTTGAGATTGCCAAGCCACCTGTCCTTTTCTATTCCCTCCCTTGCATGTTGAGAGAAGTGTCTCATAAAAGTCAACAACTGTATGATATAATAAAAACCTTTTTAACCATGTACTGTTGTCCCACTGTATTATGTATTAAAAATTTACCTGCATTTCTCATCTCTGAGCTGCAGATTCTTAACAGGTTGGCAGAAGAGGTAGAGGGGGCATAGCACAACCTTCATCAGATAGAAGAGTCTGTAGGTATATCCTTAAGCTGGGACCAAGTTTGCTTAAGAAAGCGATTTCTACATTTTGCAACAGGGAAGAGGAGGCACAGCAAGAAAAAGGTGCTATACCAGGACAGCAGATATTAATTTTCTTCTAAGGAGCAACTATTAAGGCTATTCCCAGCAAAAAAAAAAGCAGGGGTTCAAGACATAATGTGAAAGAGATTGAGCAAACAACTCTTTAAAAACAGATTAGTTTAGAGAGAATTGCAACTCCACCCTTTAACCCCCCTATTGTGTCTGCACACAGGGGGACTAAAAGGTTTGAAAGAAAAAAAAAAAAAAGTGTGCGTGTGGTTCTACAATACTGAATACAAGTGAGCCTGAGGAGGGAATCTACCTTTAATGCTTAGTTATCTATTGCAAAATACAGCTAGTAAACACTGTGCTGAAAATAAGGTTAATAAACATGTAACAGTCTGTCCTTCCAAACTCATCATCTGATCACAGTTTCTGCCAAGTATCTGACAAAGCTTGTCAGACTTCCCTCGTATCTCTCCTACCAGCATGCCTCTGCGAAGGCAACTCTTGAAAACTCTTCTTGATCCTTTTTAGTGGATACACGTTATCTGACTTGTTGAAGTTGTGCATCCGATCAGCTAGGTTCCCTGCTGCAAAGAAACACGTGTACCTCTAAAGTGGCATTCACCCTGGAGAGAAGATCCTAAAGTCAGTGGACTGAATCTTTCCTTGAAAGCACACCCATCTTTTTCCTTTCCATTGCATGCACAGTGAATATAGGTAGCAAGCTCACACTAGGCAATAAGAGAGAAGTTGAAAGAAACCAATGGACACAAAGTTCTTGAAGGACTAAAAGAATAAGCTTCACAGTTCCCTCAGAGACGGCGTGAATGATGTCAGTGAGGGGACAGTGATTCCCCCTCACTTGTTTGAGATCACTGTAACTCAGACTATCTGCAGAGTTTTTCATGCCAGTTGCCCAGCCTTGCCATCAACCCCACTTCTCACAGATTTGATGGAGTCCAGACGATTTCTATTGGCCATGATCTCCGCTTGAAAAGTCTGGTGCTTCTGCAGTTTGGTCTGCAGATTGCTTGGATCCTTCCAGCTATCATCCTGGGCAATGCTATTCTTCTCATTGATCCAGGCAGCCACCTTTGGAGAGGGAAGAACAGAAGCAGACAAAACCTTCAGTGTTTCTTCAGCTCCAACCTGCCAGGCTCTCCTCTAATAGGTATAAAACATAGGACTAGTGAGCGGGGACACAAATGAGTAGTCCTGCTGAGGTTCTGCTTCCCTAAGCTCCTCCTGTCTTTCATAATGAAGTCACTCCTATATCTCTGCTTACCAGCAATTACCTGGAAAGGGGGCTGTCTCCATGAGGTAGTCTCAGTGAGAAAGCGCGAGGGTGCATGGGGTACAAAGGGCAATTATCTCCCTTTTTTCTCCCTATTTCTAATCTACTGCCAGTATCTCACAAGAACTAATTCGTCTCTTCCCATGAATTTTAAAATGGTGGCACATTCCCTTTTAATGCATCTATTTCTTCCGCATTTTTCTGGCATCCAGTGCACAGTAGATCTTTCATCTGGTGACTGGAGGGAAGCTGTAACTTGAAAGCTGAAAAATATCCCTTCAATCTTATCCTCACCTTTCCCAATATTATCTCATTCCAGACTCAGTTCCTTGATTTTCCTCTCAGTAAATCCCTTCAGGGATTCAGATCTATGCAACGCCATATATTTTAAGAGATCAGAATACCATGAATCCTCTGTAACTGTACCTCAAAGGAATTCCTCAGCAACTTCTGCAGAAGCCTTGACTCCTCTAGCAGATGTCTGCGAGCAGCAGAATTCTCCAGCAGTTTCTCTTTTCTGAGATGAAGACAGATGCATGAGGTAAAAGCCAGAGTGAATTAGGTAGGACAAGGGTTTTCAATTTTCATCTCTAAAACACACGTGATCTAACCCTCCATTCTCTAGGAGAGAACTGTCAATAATATGCAGGCTCCCAAGATTTGGACTGTCAGAGAAGATGCTTGGGACACTTTAGGAAGGTTTACTAGCAGATAGGTATGTTTAAAGTACACACAAATTCTGCATATATGGTATTTACCTCTAGGAATCACCATTATTGCCTTTCAGGGCAAAAGAGAACAAAAGCTCAGCATGTTTCTTATATGGAAAGCCTATGAGTATGATAGTATTTGTCACTGATAAACCAAAGATACATCATCCTTTCATCTTTTTTCCAAATGTGGACCTGCAGTACTTTATTCATGTTAATTTAGGCATGAGACAGTTTGATCATATTAATAAATTAACATCTTCACTTTAATCATAAGGGATCTCCAATCTCTCTTCATAAATTTTGCATATATCTTTTCATCTACCATAGCACTGAATACAACTGCTTCTACTTTCAGCATTTGTTTAAGATGAACAATAAGGAATGTGCTAGGAGAAATAAGGCAATTCACATGAAAGAGCAAGATCTGATCAGAAAAATTGCAAATGCCCTAATAGCTAATTTTAGGAGGCTTTAAGATAAACCCCATTGGGGCAGTGAAAAAGCAGTTGCGTAGCACATGACCTTTCTTGATGGTATTTAATGGTAATGAAGTATTCAATGGCACAGCAGGCCTCTATCTTTTGTTAGCAACACTGTCCCTGAGGCCAGGCCACGGTACAGAATTACAGGAAGTCTGCATTTTTCTGAATCCCACTCCCCTTGCACTTAGCTGTATTTTGGAAACCTCCTAATGAAATATTGCCTAGACTCAGGCCATTTTGGCAAGACCACAGTGCAAGGCACAAAGTTGAGTAAATGCAAACCAGTTTACGGTTCTCTTTAAGCATTTAGGTATATTAGTCACATGGGGAGAGTCTCATTGCAAAAGAGACGGGTGGCTGACTTAGGAAGGGTTTGACTTCACCTTCTCAGAACGGCCTGGCATCTGTTGGTGATGTTGTCCGAGTCATAATGCTTGTTCTGCGTTAGCTGCTGAGCAAATGAGGCCATCTCATCAATTTTCTCCATCTGAGCTTCCAGGGCTTTTTCAAACTGTGTGTGTTTCCGCTGTAGGCTCTCCACACTAGACACTGAGTCCTGGATAGATTTAAACAAAGGGAAGCTGCTTTCAGTCAGAGTTTTTCCATCCACAACACCGATAATCCAGAAGTTAAATGGCATTTACCCCACATTTGCAAGCTGTCAAGAAAATTTATTGTTCTTTGAAATTTATTGGCATTGAATCTTAGACTTGTGGCCCAGATAATGTTCTATGCATGGTCTGAGGCCATTGTTTCAGGGTAAAAACTGAACTAACTGCTGGATGCTTAGCTTCTCCTGCTTATTGTACTGCATAGAACGTATCACTTCTCAAGAGATAAAGCATCAGCTCCTAATCGTAAATCAATCTTAAGACATGCTATTTTGGAAGCAAATGTGGGATGCCAAACTGAGATCAGAGTTAAGTGAACAAATATGTCACAGAAAGAGATTAAAATTAGAGCCTCAGTTTCAACCCGTGGAATCTGGAAGAGCTCAAATCCAGATTTGAATTTGAAGACTGGAGTCTGACATTACAGTTATTTTGAAGAGAAACACAGTATTTGACTAGTTGTAACACTTGTGAATCCCAAGCTTAATGTCTCAGAGTTCTCTTTTCATCAGCACCCTGCACTTTTAATTTTAGAATTAGTGGTGTCAAAATGTTGTTACCACAATAAATTCTGCTTTCCCACTATTCTAAAGGAAGCAATAAAGCTAACACCAAATAGGTCAGAAAAAAATCTAAACTTCTGGGTGCTCACATGAATCATTGAAATGGAAGGTACTCACAGAACATTTTCTGTGCTTTGCTGAGCTAAATATGACTGGAAAATGGGTGGCTCCTTCTAAGTCTCATATAGTCCAATGGGGGACTGTAAATACATACCTCCAGGCTGAAAATTACAGATACCAGCCACTAGCATTATAAGTTTTTCATGCCATTTGTACCCATTATGTCTACACTGAACTCTCGGATGTAATTGTAGTTCCTGCAGAGACAACTAATTTGGTAGCACTACCTATACAAGGTGCAAGGTAAGCTAAGCATCAGAATGTATATCCAGCATCCTGCATAGCTTTTGCAACCCATGCATCAGTCTGCAGTTTCAGTTATTGCAGTGTTACTGTTACCTGAGGTAGGCAATTTAAAGCTACACTGGGTATGTCAGCAGTGACAGCAGTGATGACTTTCACACTGCTCGTAAATGTATTTGGGCCAGATACGATCAGTTAGAGAGATGCAGTCTCATTTTCCTGATATAATCGGAGTTTCATTATGCTTGGGGCTGAGACCCCTATCCTGTGTAGAGTATCAAGGAAAGAAATCTGATCCTAAACCATCAACAAGGCAGAGCAGTAACTCCAGAAGGAGAAAGATCACAGGAAGGTTCAGAGCACATCATCATACTTCACAGCTCCCTTTCCTCCAGACCAATTGCAGACAAAATTGTAATTTCTTGGAGCACCTACCCCTAAGTCCTCATTGGCTAGGAAAGCCTCTTTGCTGCTGAGCCAGCTCTCAGTCTGTTCCACATAGCCATAGAATTTCTGTATAGGGGAAGAAAAGCAGTCATAAACATGGTGTAAAAGAGAGGCAAACCTGACTTTGGCTGAGTATGCTGAAAAGAACAAACTTCCAGGGCTATTCCAAAAATAAGCTGCAAAGCACTGAATGGCAAATAAGCATTGGATGCTACAAAACCCACATGCGTAACAATTATAATTGTAAATTTCTCCTTTATAATATGATTATTTCTTTTTGTCTAAGACAGGATACGATAGTATACTTGTAGCTTGTTTGCTAACAGTGTAGTGAGTGCTGTGTAAGGTAACTGGCCAATAAAAAGGATGGTAACATGGCCTGAAATAAATAGAATGTAATGCATAAAGAAGCATGAAAGCAGCCCTTACCATATGGTTTAAGTTCTCATATATATGAAGCTTTTTAGATGGGACTAGTAGCACCACCTGTTATTTAAGGTACTTGACATTCCCCATTGTAAAATCTCCATTTAGGTTATATCTAACTTTTGCCAACAAGCCATTTGAGCAGAAATTTTATAAGTGAGATGACTGTTACGGGGAAGTATTTCTGGAAAACTGAAGCCAAAACATTTCTTTTCTTAGAAAAAATGAGGGAAAAATACAGTATTCTGTCTATGCTAAATTTTTCTTCAAATAATTTTTTTTAAATACTTGCCTGTCTCCATGTTTTTTTTGGTAGAGTAGTGTTGTTCCATTCTAAGTGTGTGCTCTTTGCCAGCTGTATGATAGTTTGACCAAATTTTGCTAAGTTTTATAGCCTTTGAAAAACATATGAGCACATATTCTACAGAAATCCCTTTGATCTTTAAATTCTAAATTTCTAAAAGTCCTGCCACAACTGAATGTGCTTGGCTCTCAGCATAGCTTCCGGAAAACGGTGAAATATACATTAAACGTTGGGTATTATTAGCATATCTTATATATTTGCTGTTTATACTGAGGAAAGTTGTCAGTGGCATGTACATTCTCCACTGAATGTCTTTTTACTCACCTGTAAATCTTGTGCCTGAAACAATTTTATATATTGCTCCTGCCATGCTTGGATCAATTCAGACCAGGCTTGCTGTAGTCTGGAGAGGGACTGGTGAATCTCAGGGGTTGCATAGTGACCAGATTTGGCAAGTTCTTGACCATAGTTACTGAGAGAGTTGAATCTTTCCGCTCGTGCTTCAATCTCCTCCTAAAATATATTACTAAGGTTGATGTCAAGGGTTTACGGAACGCCAGTTATTCAGAATACAAGCCTTAAGGGGAAGAATATGGGCTGTAACTTTCCAACACTAATATTTGTATGGAAAATCATTCATCTTTGAGCTATGTTCCTGAAAGAGCATAGAATTGCCTAAGAGAAAATAAATGTGGACAATAAATGACTCTATTGCTCTAGGAACAACCAGTCTCCTACAAATCTAAATTGGGATTAAATTAGAAACAGATTAGAAAATGCTTAGGTTTAAATGAACACAGTTTTGAATGTCCATAATAGTGCATCCCCCACAGTCTTCCTACATAAAGGTGGTTCTTGAGAAACAGTGCCTAGGATTTTTCCTCTCCTGCCAAATAACTTGGCATCAGATTATTGCATTAAAGACAAAGTTTAACTTTATTTCATGGTGTTAAAATTTTACTTTTTTACTTTATATTTAACGTTTTCACCTGGTCTGAGGAATGCTTTATGCCTGTGTACTGAATCCTGAAGATGAAAGCATTACAAGCAACTATGACCCCTGCAAATTGAATGTGGAATTCCTAATGCAAAATATTTGAAAATAAAACTAACCATGTGCTGAAATAATACCACGTATTAACTCACAGATCACCCCCAAAACTATGGCATGTACTATTAAATGTCTGAAATTAGAACTGCTGCTTTTAGGGCTTTTTTGGGGGGGATGGTGTTGCCCAATCATAGATAACACAGCTGTAAAATAACCATTCGATTTTATTTAATTCAGATTAGCACCTTGTGTTCAACTCTAATCTCTCCTAAGGACTTTAGTTTGAGCCACTAACCTGGATGAAAAAAAACCCTCAATTTTTCTTCTCTTGTCTATAATTTTAGTTTAGTCAACCCAATATTAAAGAACATATTGCCTGGATTCCTCCTTTCCTGTGTGGCTATCTCCTTAGAGCCATTTGGGTTCCATTACTAGCAGACGTTAAAAACTTAGATTTTTGCTACCATCTAAATTTGGAGCACACTACATCAATGTTTTGGGGTATTTCTACTGTGACAAAGAATTATTAGCAGAAACGAGGGGACTCAGATACTTCATACTAAATTCCAAGTCTAGACAATGAATCAGAATCTTCAAACTATTTGTGCTAATAATGGGAGCCACAAAGCACTGGATATTAATCATGATTCTGGGAAAATTATTTTTAGAAGTAGTAACATAACTGCAAAGAAGAGGTAACACAACAGCTGAAAGATAGCTATGACAGTTGGGGGAAAAAAAGTAAAATATTAACTTTTTTTTCTAAGGTTAATTAAGAATATAACTCCTTTTAGAAAATCCATCAAAAATATTAGCCAAATTAGCCACCAAGAGATTGTGTAGTAATTTGATACTGTAAAATGAAATGTATCAGAACTGAATGTATAGTACCACCCAATAGTAATTTACTGCCCCGTGTGACACAAACTGCTGCTTTTATTTTCTGCTCAGACAAATGGAGTTTGCATGACAAAATCTAACTCAAAGCTGTAATTAACGGACACTAACTTTTTGGCAATCTGAATAACGAGATCACCAGTGAGCATGTTTTGATACCGAACCAGCTTTTTACTTACAGGGTTGGACAGCAGTACAGGTGAGAGCTAATGGGGCTTTCTGAGACTTTTTGCAGACACAGGAGCTGCTAAACAGCCCATGGGATAGAGTTCTGTCAATACATAGGTGACTTCTGTCCCTAGCCTGTTTTTGAAAATATATCTTGACCATATTATTGACAGACACATGCAGCAAAATTCTGTTGTGTCTGCAGCAATTAATTCCCATGGGAAAGACTCCTAGTACGTTCAATTGGAAGCAATGATGATACTTGCCTTTCTCTCTTGATGCTCCTCAATCATGCTTTCTGCTTCATTTGCGCTTTTAGGAAGCCCCCCTGCTTCCATTAAGCCTCTGACGTTTTGGGTCCAATCTAGCATCTCCTTCATCTCCAAGTTAAATTTCTGCAACTGATACGAGGCCGCCAGCTTCTCCTTCCTGCCACACAATGTGCAATTCAGCATTATCCAACAGAGAATTACCTAGTTGCCTCTCCTTTCCCATTTGCAGAAGAAGATATCCTAGGAGAAGCCAGATGAAGTGAATTCAAGCCTCCTAGCTTTTCCTTACAGCTCCGAACAGCCCTCATGTTAAACCAAAATTACAGGAGATAGATGCGCACTGCCTTGGAGATAGCATGCTTACCTTATTTTCTACATCAGTTTATTAGGACAAGAAAGGTGAAAAAGCTTTCATAGCTGTTGCTTCCAGCAATGATTACAGCTCAGGCCTAAGCCTTTCTTCTTTTGGAAAGATTCAAGGAAAAAAAGTCTTCTAGAACCATCCAAAATAAGTCTTTCACAAAGGCTTCAAGATAGATTTAATCTGATAGTCTGGAGGCCTTTTAGTAACATTATTTAGTGGGATAAACACAAACGCATTGTGATTTTCCCAAAGTCACATCAGTAGAACTTTTCTTGCATCAAGTCACGCTCATTCCAATGCAGGTGTCTTAGCTGCCAGTATAAACTCTGTAAGGCATCCTCAAAAACTTTTAAAAGGCTCCTAGCAAGTAGACTTGAGACCCCAGGGAGCAGCTTTTCTCCTGCTGAGAGAGATTCAGACTGCTAAAAGTCTTTACCTTTGTTTGGCCTGTCCCTGGAGTCGTAGCCAGTTGTTTTTCATCTCCTGTTGCTTCATAGTCAGTTTGTCATTTATGGATGGATTCCTTGTGGAAAGGCGGAAAGATTCCAGTTCCAATGGCTGGGAAGAGATTTATAGTGGGGTGAATTTATGCCAAATGCCTTTCAGGAAAAGTAGACCATTTTAAGATCCCAGTTTTCAAAAGCAGGTACTAAAATTACAATAAAATATACAAAGGGACTTGTATGCACAAAAAATACATGTGCATTTGTGAGCAATCATCCACATGAAGAAAGAGATGTGTGTGCTGCTTCACATGCACAAATGTTAATTTACAATTAAGAAAGTAGTTTTGAAGAACAGGGACAAGCATACAGTAAAATGAATTGCTAATTGTAACCTCTATTAGCTTAATCTAACTAAGAAGGGTAACAAAATCCGTGAAAATATGGTAGTACACAGAAGCAACCAGATTTGCCTTTCAGCAGAAGACTCAAAAATCACGTGCATCTATTTCAGCTAAGAGCAGCATCAAAACACTACTTTCAGTGTAGACTTCTGGTTGATGCTGTTTTCCTTAACACAGCCTGATAAAGAGTAACGAACACCCACTAACCCAGATTTAAAGTTGGTATCTTTCTTGTAAAACTCCATCAAATTGATGAAAATGAAGATTTTTAATAATGCAGAAAGGAGAATATGCCAGGCTGTTTTTAATCCATAAGAAAAGTACAGGTACTGTACTTTGTACATGGTATTTGTCGCAGCCTCAAAAAAAAGAAACCCAGACCTTGCTTATCTTTCTGTTTCCGTGCAGCACTCCCCCATACAGCCTTGCTAATGCTATCTGTGGAATGCTGACTAGTAAACACCCACATTTCATATGAGAATTAGCTAACAAAGTCACAATGTGTGAAGGTATCACCCATGTTGCCACCATTTGCATACTGCTGTGAAGAAAAAGTTTAGAGAAAGTTTACAAAATTATTTTCTGTATGAAAAGGTTTAACACACTGGCCTACAGTGAAAACTGTGACAGGTCGTCATAGGATTTCTACTACTGTGGTTCAGTTGAAAACATTTATTTTCACTAAAAATATGCAATTATATAGGAGTTTAGACCCATATTTAATGCTCAAGATTAGTCCTAAATGATGCAAACTGGCCATTTTACAAAAGCCAGAGTTGATAAGGCAGGCAATTATAATCTAAGATTTCTGGTTTTGATGTGTGTGTCAGAAAACTACATGCACTGTGGGTTTTGCATTTCAGTTCTAAACAGAACTAGAGTTGTGATTTTGGTTCAAGTCAGTAGAGAAACTGGGGGAAGGCTGGAGAGTTAAATTTGGGTTCCACACTTTCCAAATGATATAGGACATTCTAATCTGGCTTGTAGGCGAGGGCCAGAGAATCAGCTAACATGTTAAAAAGGGACTTGACTTAGATTTGGTGCACCAGGGGGAATAACATTTGACACAATAAGTAGGATTAAGCAGCATGGTATTTCACTGAGAAGAAATCTGTGCTGCATTTGCATTGCAATGCAATTCATACTAATGAGTCTGAAGAGTCATACTGATCTTTGCACCATGTTTCCCAGAAGCAAAAATGAACATTTTTTACAGCATCCTTTGTACTTCCACACTTCTTACCTCCATTTTGGACTTGATAACACTGATTTCTCTCTCCATCTCTTCATGCCTTCGAATCAGGTTTTCTACACTTTCCACATCTCTCCCATAATCCAGTGCTTGTATCAGTACACTCTGGAGGGGGCAGTAGGACGTGCAAAAGGTGAAGATGACAAAAAGCAAAAGGATCATATCTTAATTCTTTCAAATAGTCTCCTCCTTCCCTTCTTCTTATTGCCATCTGAATATTCTTATTGTCTTTTTAAATATCAACAGGGCACCTTGTCTGCACTCTTTACAGAGATGGAAAAAGAAATCACACCTCTGAACAGTTGCAATCCTACTTAAGGTGCCTCTGGCCATTCACATATAAAACAAAGACAGGAATGCTTCACTGCATTTCTTGGTCTTTCTTTTCCCTTTTTTCCATATACCAAAACAGTCAAATATTTCCCATTAAATTGTGGCACAGAAATTTTCAAGTGTGTTTTATGAAAATATGAAAAATAAAATGGGCCCTCAGAATCCTACCAGGAAAGAAATCCCAGACAATGGAGAAATACATTAGTAAAAGTTGTTATAAAAATTTCAAACCAACAGCCTTGTAATGTTAAGTAGTACCACTATGTATCTTCCTACTGACTTACTAGTTATATGGATGAAATAATTAGCTTTTATATAGCCTTTTTCTTCTATTAATCTCAAAATTTTAATCCAGGATAGGCATTTTAACCTCCATTTTCTGAATGAATAAGATTTTCATACAACTTTTCAAAGTTGCATGTTTAATGTATCCACATTGCACAGCAGGGAGAGATATGTAACTAGTTTTGAATTCTGTGCACTAGAAGTTGCTATATTCAAGCTAAGTGAAGAATTCCGAAAAAGCTTTAAGGTAACTCAGCTAACTGGCTTTTGGTATTCAGAACAGACTTGTCTCAACACTGACTGAAGAAGTTGCAAACTTGATACACAGACAACTATCAAAGGTCACTGCTGGATACTCAGTATCTCTCTAGCAACCAGCATGCCTGAGTTTATCACTGTTAGCAAAATAGAACATTTTCCCATGTTGATTAATCAAAATCTGAGAACTCACCTTCTCGGTAATTCTCTCTGTGATGTCATCAATTTCTCTGATTAAGGCATGAATCTCCAGGGCTCCCTCTAACTTCTTCCGGTATGCATTCAGGTTACCATGGAAACTGTTCCACCTTTTATTGAAAAGAATAATTTAGAGGTGTAGTTCAGAGGTGAGGATTTCCACAACTGAGTTTCGTGATGCTCAGATCTTAGTAAAAAGACAGGATTTCTGAGCTTCCTAATGTAATGATGCCCACTTCCCCACGACTGGGGACACATCACAGAGATAAAGCATTATCCTGACAAGACTATCTGGTTATATTTATTCCAAGTTTTCAGGATGCCATGGGGGTTAGAAGCTGAAAAGTTCCAATCCAGTTTCCTTAAACTGTGAATAACCTCACAATCCCTATCAATGTGCTTTTGCTTCTTAGCTGGTGGGCCATGAAGTAGCAAAAGCAATATGCACTTCACCAGGACAACCATGTGAACAGATGGAAGTGTCTTAGCTTCATGGGTCTAGTGTATAAAGTGCTGTGAAATAGCATATTTGCCTCCAAGCCTGAAAATATGACTTTGGCCCTGCTGGATTAGAAATCCTTCTGGCTGACTGCTCTGAGAGTCTTGAAAGGCAACTCCGGTGCCTGATGTTTGGTAGTCATGACGTTAAAAAAGAAAATATATGTTGCAATTCCTACATTTATCCCAGCCCAAGACATGAAATATTCCCTTCTTGGTTTTGCTTTACACAGAAGCTTTAAAAGCATACTCACTTCTCATTGAGTTGCTTCCGGCGCTCATATATTGTCTTTGTTTCTTCCTTGTTCTGTCTCTCTAGTTTCATGGCCAGGGCATTGATAGCCCTGATGTGAGCATCATCCACTGTCATCTCCTGTAAAGTGAGAAAAGGAACAAAGGTATGTGTTCAAAATGCTTGTGACTGAGTTTTCCACTGAGACAGGAAAAACAACAACAACAGCAACAAGCAAGAGTTTTACCTCACTATCAAACATTTCAGACACAGGGGCTTTGCTCTGCTACAGCTGATGGTGTTGTAAGTCCCTGATGAGAAGACAGTAAAGGCAAGAAAGGACACTAATGGCTATAGACACAACTAAGTTTAGACGGGAACCCTCACAGCTTCATTTCTAAGCCAGGCATTCCAGCACGGCCTTGTTTGTTGAAGAAACATAGGTGCAGTTGCTGGTTACACAGGCGGCTGCTGTGGAACAGCTGATGTGAGGCAGATTGTTCCTCTGTCAAACAGGTAGTCACTTGTGGCTCCTACGCTTACTCACTGTTTTTTTGACATAGGCCTCTGTCCAGCTGTGGGTTCTGTGCTGAGGACAACAGACTCTAAATCCATATAGCCTGTAGAAACCCAGACAACCCATGCTATTGCATTTTCTTCTAAAGCAAGATCACTGCATTTTGAAAGGTATTTTAAAAGTTTTTGAGGTGACTTTCTTCCTATGTACATACCATAGAAAGGATAATATTTGCACACTGCACATATGATCTGGACCATAGTGGAATAATTGTTCTTTTGGAGGATGACGGATGGTCAACACTGAAAGACCCGTAAATCACAAGCTTAGCAGGGAGACATTAATCACTGGTGGAGTACAAGCACAGCTGCAAGATGCCAGCACACTGTTAATAGAACTATTGACTCATTTCTATTTTTTTAATGCTACATCCATACCAATGTGTATGCTTCCACATGTGCTTTACTGTTATACACAGCCATAAAGTAAACAAGAGAAACCAGCAGACAGCCAGATATTCTTCAGAAACCCTGCAGTCTCTTCTTCTGGGAAATAATAGCAGCACAGTGTGACAGAATATGAGTAGAAAATCTGACAGCCACCAATGCAGGTCGATTGCTTCCCTACCCTGATCTCAGATTCCTCTAGTGGGGAAACCTGGACTGGATGGATGCACACACTGCCAGGACCAGCCTGCTTCTGTTTGAATAACCCTATGAAGTGCTGTATAACCAAGCATCAGATATGAGGGTGTCACCGTCCCAGCTTTTTTCTGTAGGAGTCATGTTCAGAGTGGTACCGAAGAGTGGCTACAAGTTGATAGTATCTAAGGCCAAGAGTTTCCTGTGGCACATAAAATCTACCCTATGCTGACTGGGACACTAGGTTGTTTCTGTGTCTTTCACCATCCTCCTTTTGGCTGGTACAACCTGTAACAGAGTCCTTGCTCCATCCTCACCAGTTCAGCTGGTGAGGACTGAAGGGCCAATAAAGGTCTCTTCGCTTCACTAATTCCCTGGTGCTGAAGCTTGAGTATTTTGGCTCTCTACTCAAATCCAGCACAAGTGCACTGTAGCAGGAAATTCTGGCAGCCTGTGGAAAGGGGAGCTCAGGGATTTGTGCCAGGTGTCAGGCATATCTATACTGTTACTTTGCATAGGAGAGGATTGCCTCCTTCTGCTATCAGGCAACAGAAATAGAAGATAGGAGCTGCCGTAACAGGAATTAGTAACAAAATAACAGACAAACAAAGGATAAAGAATATTGCTAGAGAACACTAGAGTAAACCTCACTCACAAAGTCCTAATACACCTCTTTCCAGACTTATCCACAGCTTCCAGACTAGCAAATCAGCACAGTAATCTTTCCTGCATGACACTCAGACCTGTTTGTCCACATCTGTTCACAGAAACAGAGAGAACAAGAGGCTGCTGCAAATATGTCCCCTCGATGTACAGCCTCATAGCTCTCATGGTGGGAGCTCAAACACATCAGAAGGAGGCCCTTATTGTGGCAGGGCCCGTTCCCCAGCATTCCCAAGGTTTGGTGTCCAAGTTAGCACATCTCACTAGGGTCAAGTGAGGCAGCTGACATGACTCAGCACCACAAAAGAGGGTCAGAGATCTCAGCATAGAAAGGTGAACTGTGCAGCTGTCTTGTCACATGGCTGCTATCCCAAGTATAAACCATTGCTCTGTTTTACTAAATGTCTGATTATTAACATTATGATTTATGACCTACCACATGTGCTGTACAAAGTTCCCCACATATATGTACTTTGGATTAAGGAATTTGAGAAACTTGATTGTTCCTCAGGAGGAGGGGAAGGGAGGGAAAGGGAGAAAGTGGTTCATTTTCTTATGGGCTTGTTCATGGAAGGTCTGCATCAACTTTCAGATTCAAACATGGTTGAAACAAACATTTTTAATCCACTTTTGGGTGGAACTCACTGTGACTTGCAGACTGAATGAACCAAACTGGAAATTTACCTACAAATTCAGGCTTACACAGCCAGCTTCCCAGACATGTAATGCAATCCAAATTTTTAGGTTGTGTCATGAGTGCCCAATAGCTCTGTTTAGACACCATCAAAGCAGAAGGCACAATTCTACCTATTTTAATGGCTTGTGAAGTGGTAATGCTTCCTACCTCCCTGATCTTTCACCTTCTCAGGGTACTAGAACGGTATTTGCTACCTGGATATATTGCTGGGCTGAAAAGGTAACTGCTGCTTCCAGCGACACAAGGAATGTGCATGGAAAACAACTCTTACCCCTGATGTTGCTCCACGGAACTCATTCAGCTTTTTCATGAGCTGCAGGCAGTGTTCATAGTCATTTCCCACATCACCTACATTAATCATGACTTCCTGGAGAAATAAACAGCAGACAGGCAAACATTCAGGTTAAGAGTACAAGAACACAGCACGTCCCAGTGCTTATGCTGATGAAATCAGTACTGTGATGTGTCTGTAAATCACTGACCTACAGCTTCTGAACTAGTCTTTTCTGATCTTTAGATAATTATGAGACTTAGTCCCATCCCCCTCTCCAATTCATTACTGATTATGGAAGCAACTTCTGAATGAAAAATTAGTGGATCAAGTGACTCTCCTTTTACTCTTACAAAAAGAAATCTTGAGATTTCATATGCAATGAGAGTAAATGCCAGTTGCCAAATGCTTCAAGTCTTTTCCATTCTAGTTTGCTTTCATTCCTCTGTCTCAACAGAGACACATGAGATAACTACCAATAACCACAATCTCTTTATGTGCATGTTTTACATGTGAACATGTGCTAATGCTGTCCAACTGACTCTGGCATGGAAACACTCCAGAAAATTTTTAGAATTTGTTGAATCGTTCCTTCTATATTGTTTTTAGAATGTGTCATGATTCTTCCAGGCAAAAGCCACTAAGAAAATTTCCTGGAAGATGACACATTTATCAGAAGCTGACTGCAAAATAGCAAGTCTCTAGCGTGCTGCTTGGGTTAAATACTTGAATCCATTTACCTTCTCCCTGATCCAGGCTTCCACCTGGTCTACCTTCTGAAGAAATTCCAGGAAGTCCCGGCTTTCCTCCAGCATCTTCCCACGGGCAACGACAGCTCTCTTCAACTTCTCCCAAAGCTCCTGAAGCATGAGGACTCGGCGACGGATCTCTCCTGATTTTGGGTGGCCTTTTGATATCAGGGCTTCTCCTTTCTTCACATTCAAAAGAAGAAATTAGAAATGAAGTTTGTCACTAATTTTTAATGTGATTACCACGTTACATGACCCCTCTAGAAGGACTGTCTCACTTTCCTAACCTGGACTGCACAATAAATTACTAATACAAATTCTTACTGCCCAAATGATACTGCTCAGCTGGAAACCTTTTATGTCTAGAGGGAATCAAGAACACTAGTATTTGAATATTTCCCTGCCAAGAATGACATTTGTGGAGTGGGAGCACCAAGAGAGGTATTACAGATGATTGCGCCCTTCAGCTATGTGATTCACCCAGTTTAAACAAGAATGTTCACAAATTGGGCATGAAATCCTATTTACCTTTTGTAGGAGTAATCACCCCAGGCAAGGAAGAGGTCAGCGATATCTTCTTATTTGGGCAATAAGGAAAGATAGAAGTTCTCTGGATAGAGCAATTAACAAATCTCTCTGTTGTAAATTGACAACATCACATTTCCATGGCATAGCAACTGGGCTCTTGTCACATGAGAAAGATAATTGATATAGAAGTGGTGAACAAGTTACCCTTTCTTTTTATTCTATCTATCTATCCTTCTTTGGATAACGGGCAATAATTTTAGCAGAGTGAGAGAGTTACCTTATTAACAGATGTGATGATTTCTTCATTTGCTAGAATCTCTGCCTCAAAGACCTGATGTTTCTGCAGCAGCTTCATTTTGTCCTGCAGATTGCTGGGGTCTTGTATGGAAGGATCCTCTAGCTTCTGCATGCGCTCACTGATCCAGTCTTCTGCCTGCAGAAGTGTGAGGTATCGGAGTTAGCGACATGCCATCCTGGGGGCTCCTCCCAAGACATGTCATTGTTCTGTGCAACTGCCTACGTCTGGGCGAGGCAAACTGAGGTGGGAGCTGACAGCAGATGTGGCTCTATTTTCTGAACTATTCTACTGGCTAGGAAATAAAAGTAGGTAGGAATGAAAATCATTTTTATCTGTTCGCATGAATAATGAAAAATTCCTTGAATACCTCAAATTTTATCACAAACCATAAACAGAATATACAACCTTCTAGATTAGATATAGAGAATCCTTGAGCAGATGTGCAGCCTTGGCTTGGTAGACATATTTAAAATGAGATTATGACAGATGAGGCTTGAATTTTGAAGACTGGAGTGACATTGGCTATCCTCCAGTCCTCAGGCACCTCACCTGTCCTCCAGGACCTTTCAAAGATAATGGAGAGAGGCCCAGCAATGACTTCCCCCAGCTCCCTCAGCACACGAGGGTGCATCCCATCAGGCCCCATGGATTTATGTATATCCAATTTATCTAACTGATCTTTAACGTGCTCCTTGTCAACCAAGGGATAGTCTTGTTTCCCCCAGACTTTCTCTGTTACCTGCAAAGTCTGGGTCTCACAAGGACTGGCCCGAACAGTGAAGACAGAAGCAAAGAAGGCATTTAGCAACTCCGCCTTCTCTGCATCATCCGTCACCACAGCACCTGTCTCATTCAACAACGGGCCCACATTTTCCCTAGTTTTCCTTTTGTCTCCTATATACTTAAAGAAACCCTTCCTGTTGGCCTTGACATCCCTCGCCAGGTTCAATTCCAAGGCTGCCTTGGCTTTCCTTGTTTCCTCCCTGCATACCCTGACAGCATTCTTGTATTCCTCCCAAGCAGTCAGCCCCTTCTTCCACCTATTGTAAACTCCCTTCTTCCACCTGAGCCTTTTCAGAAGGTCCCTGCTCAGCCAAGCAGGTCTCCTTCTCCCCTTGCCTGATTTCTTTCTCTTTGGGATGCACTGATCCTGAGCTTGGAGGAGGTGACGCTTAAATAGCAGCCAGCTCTCTAGAGCCCCCTTACCCTCTAGAGCCCTTTCCCATGGGATTTGCCCAAGCAATTCTTTGAAACGATCAAATTTAGCCCTCCTGAAGTTTAGGGTTTCAACTCTACTTGTCATTTTGTCTATTCTACACTTAATCCTGAACTCTATCTTCTCATGATCGCTGCAGCCCAGTCTGCCCCCAACCTTTACATCCTCCATTGTACTGCCCATTCTTACTGCCCAAATGATACTGCTCAGCTGGAAACCTTTTATGTCTAGAGGGAATCAAGAACACTAGTATTTGAATATTTCCCTGCCAAGAATGACATTTGTGGAGTGGGAGCACCAAGAGAGGTATTACAGATGATTGCGCCCTTCAGCTATGTGATTCACCCAGTTTAAACAAGAATGTTCACAAATTGGGCATGAAATCCTATTTACCTTTTGTAGGAGTAATCACCCCAGGCAAGGAAGAGGTCAGCGATATCTTCTTATTTGGGCAATAAGGAAAGATAGAAGTTCTCTGGATAGAGCAATTAACAAATCTCTCTGTTGTAAATTGACAACATCACATTTCCATGGCATAGCAACTGGGCTCTTGTCACATGAGAAAGATAATTGATATAGAAGTGGTGAACAAGTTACCCTTTCTTTTTATTCTATCTATCTATCCTTCTTTGGATAACGGGCAATAATTTTAGCAGAGTGAGAGAGTTACCTTATTAACAGATGTGATGATTTCTTCATTTGCTAGAATCTCTGCCTCAAAGACCTGATGTTTCTGCAGCAGCTTCATTTTGTCCTGCAGATTGCTGGGGTCTTGTATGGAAGGATCCTCTAGCTTCTGCATGCGCTCACTGATCCAGTCTTCTGCCTGCAGAAGTGTGAGGTATCGGAGTTAGCGACATGCCATCCTGGGGGCTCCTCCCAAGACATGTCATTGTTCTGTGCAACTGCCTACGTCTGGGCGAGGCAAACTGAGGTGGGAGCTGACAGCAGATGTGGCTCTATTTTCTGAACTATTCTACTGGCTAGGAAATAAAAGTAGGTAGGAATGAAAATCATTTTTATCTGTTCGCATGAATAATGAAAAATTCCTTGAATACCTCAAATTTTATCACAAACCATAAACAGAATATACAACCTTCTAGATTAGATATAGAGAATCCTTGAGCAGATGTGCAGCCTTGGCTTGGTAGACATATTTAAAATGAGATTATGACAGATGAGGCTTGAATTCAGGGCTCTGAGTTTCATCTCCTATCTCTGTCATTGACCTACCTGTAAGCTGGGTTAAGATTCTTAAGAATTCTGTGCCTCACCTATAAAACAGCACTAACATTTTCTGATCTCAGTGATGCTGTGAGACCTAAATGGAAAATGCAAAGCAAATAAAGCCTTACTGATGGGGCCAAGCACTATTCAGATTATTTGAAAGCAAATACAACTCTATTTGCTTTTACACTTCATAAAATTCAAAATGGTCTAGTCAGGAACACCACATTCAGACAAGCAGGTGAACCATGAGGACTAACAAAGCAAGGGTTATGTGTTTCTCTTAGGAAATCTTTTTTTAAATGTATGCAGAATCAAATGGACAATAGGACAGTGAGTTTTCCACAATTTTCTTTAAAGTCTGCTAAACTTTAGCCCTTAGCACTGAAGGAAATATTTTCTATCCATCAAAACACTGAGAACTGAACACTTGACATACGTTGTAACTGATCCTGGTGTCCTCAGACCACTGAAGTAACGTAATGTTTTGACAACACAAGAACAGCAAATTGAAACCAGCTTTATCAGTTTCAAAGCATCTTGGCTGTCCTTGTGGAGCTGTGCTACATGCACACAAGACTTGACAACTGGAGGATTTTCTCAGTTAATTAATGATTTGAAGTGTTGTTTCAGCTGCTGAAATTCTATAAACAATAACAGAAATAGCTTTCACCAGCAGCACACACTCCAGAAACTGTTCCCCTCCAAAGCACAGTTAGAGACTCAAACAAGCCTGAAGTCAAGGTTGCCCAGGACAGCACACTGTCATCTGCTGTTTTCATTTCTGACAGCCTCCTCCCAAGCTAGGGCCTTCTCCCATTACCCAGCCACACATTAACGCTTTAACATCACTTAACTGACTTCTCATTTGTATGGGAGAGGCTCTTCCATACAGTTAGGATGAGAAACAAATGAATCCCATGTATATAGCCACTTAAAGGGTGATTTCTTTCCTATGTTTTAATAATAAGCAATGGTTTAATAACAGACTGAACAAAGCCATTTAAAAAAATCACATCGACACTCTTAGTGGCTTGGTTTTATTTTAAGGCTTACTTAGGATAGCTCTAGAGAGTGAGAGATCCTTCTCCTGGCCCCACATCCATATTCAGATGTGAAGCAAAGCTGATATGTTGTCCCAAGATCTTTCTGTGGAAAGACTTGCTGTTATCTGGACAGGCATTTTCACTTTATTGAAGACCACAGTGAGACTAGTGCTATGCTCAGTGTAGACAAATGGGACTAATCTTATTTCTATGGGACTCATAAAAAATGTGGGTACTATCAATTTAGAAACATACATTTTCAAAATATCAGTTACTGTAACCTCAATAGCACAAAATTTTTGTAAATTACACTGATTTTTAAGAACAGAAATATTTAAAGTATATAAATGGATGTGCCTGTTCTAGAGATAACAACTCATTCTCTCCTCTGATATAAAGTAGGAAGGTTTTTTTATTCTCTTGTTCAGAGGGTAAAAAGGAAAGGAAATTAAGTGACACTAATATGATGAGCAAGTTTCAGAGTCAGCATTAAAACTCAGAGCCAGCTTTGGAAGTCAAAACTTTCAACTTTATGATCTTTCCTCTGCAATAACTTAAATACACATATTTCTAAGTAGCAGCTTGCTCATTTGCCTACCATGTCAACACTGAGGTACAGACTTGGTAAAAATAGCATAGTCTATAAGTCTGTCTCACTTTGGGACTAGAAAAGCACCCTATTTCTACTGTAGGAGAGTGTGTCCTATTTTGTGAGCTGCATGTGATCTCCTGAGTTAGTCATGGCAGGTTTTGTGCAAACAAACCAAAGTCCTGTGTTCTGAAAACGGTACAAACTACAGCAGCTAGCCTTCTAAGCAGACCATATAATGTTGAGCTCTCCATACTGTCATCAATAATCACAGACCGTGTTGTCTTTGTACTGATGTGTGTAATTGCTTCTAGACAGTAACTAGGAGACTTTAGCAATGATAGCGATCACTATTTTCTGCTGACAGAAAAAATCCTGTTTGATGACTTAAGATGATTGCAGGAGGGAGAGATTTTAGGGGAGTGGGACATGAGCTACGGGACTTGTTCTCCTAATAAATAAGAATAAGCAATGACCTCATTGATTTCACAGCTAAACTCCAAACTCATCTTAGCAATTTAACATCCCCTTGGGGACTATTCTCATATCTGAACTCATACACACCCAGAACATAATTAAAATCAAATTAAACATTCCATTCTACCCAACAAAGAAGGAGAGAGATATTAATGCAAGATTTTTTATTTTTTTTTTTTAATTCCTTTGTGGCATTCATGTTCTACAGCAGTAGGCAATGAGTTTAGATTGGTGAGGTAAATGAGCAGGTAGTTGGAGAACAAAAACTCCTTATAGAACTCTTGGCTGAATTTATGGGGAGAAAGTGGATGAGAAAAGGGAAATGTTCCTCACTATACGGGGCCAGATCCTCTGCTATAGGTGTGTGATTTAAGAATGAAGGGGGACCCCAGCCCAAGCATTGATTTGACAGTGAATGGAGAGATGGGAAGGAATGCAGAAGTATCCCCACCTAATGGGCTGATTGGGGCTGATTGTATCTCTAGGAGGGCATTGACAGTTTCTCTACCAAAGAGGATGTTGGCAATTCTGTGAGCAAAGAGGTACATTGCTCTTTTGAAAATGTTAGCACTGTCCGCTCCCCTCTGCCAGTCCACAAGGTGGACTGGCCATTATTAGTGGACTGGTTCATGTGATAGGAAAAGTATAGCCAAATAATGCAAGTTTATATTTGGCTGTGTAAATAATTCCTGATAATGTTTATTTAAAAAAAACACCAACCAACAACAAACCAACAACATGCAGCTCTGGCTCTTTAGTGCAGCCAAAGAAGAAGGTATTTAAATGTTTGATTATTTGAGGGGGAGGAGTTCCAAATATATTGTGCTGCAAATGGAATTTTAGTAGCCTTTTTTAGGAGTAAAGTAGTACTTTTAGGTAGTACTTTACTCCTTAAAGTACTCTGTAAAAAAACCAAACAAACCAACCAAACAAATTTGGTTGTCAGCAGCAGCTGTGTTACAGGCATTCATTGGCCTTTGGTCACAGTCATAATTTGACATGTGTCAAGGCATGTGTCTTTTTCATGGGCTGGGAGGTGACAAGAACTGGCAAGGTTTTTTCTAAATCATTGAGGATGTTCCATGGGAATCATTGAGGATGTTCCATGGGATGCAGCAGCAGAAGGGGTGCATACCAGACCTGCAAGAGTATTTGCAAATGTCCCTCTGCGCCTGTGTGCTGTTGTTTATGCCAGCACACCGGATGCTAGCACATTCTTTAGTCACACACATTGTGCTGCCCTTTGAAAGACTGACCTAGTATGTCTTTCCAACAGTAGTGCCAGGAGCAGAGCTACTCAGTTACAGGACTAAGGCCAGAACAGGAGACAGAGACAAACATATTCTGCAGATACCAGTCTACAGTAGCTGAAGAGCTAAGCTAAGTTACAGCACTGTTTTGAAGGCCTTCGGTGAGCACTACTAAAACTTGGTGCCCTTGCCATAATGCTTTCCACTTTGTATTCACCCTGATTTGAAATATCTTTTCTTTCCCACCAAAGGAAACATAAGGTAGTAGCTGGCAGTTTTCCTTTTATTAGTTTTATTTTAGCAGAGTTCCTGATGTGTAAAGCAGTTGTAATGGTCACAAGACCACAACAATGGTATAGTAACAGCAATGGGATTGGAGCACCTACCCTTTGGCGTGAGTGTGGCAGAACAGGAGTTGCCATACCAGAGTAGATTATCAACCCACCTAATCTCTGGCAAGGGCAAGCACTTCATTCAGCTGAGGTGGGCAGCTTCTCTGCCTCCCACCCCCAACCCATTCTGAAACCCTCTTACCTCTTCCAAGTTCTGGTAGAAAAGTGCCAGAAGAAGGGCGGTCTGCAGCTTCTCTCTCCTACTCTGGGATAGGTCCTTGATCTGCTGCTTCCTCTCACGAATGGCATTCAGTTTGTGCTGGATCTTTAGCCCTTCCAGTCCACCAAGCTTTTCTAGCCTGCTTGCCTGTTCTTGAAGAGACATCATCTGAGGAGGGAAGAAACTTGAAATTACTTTTATGCTTCCAAGTGATGAAAGAAACAAAACCCAGGCTCCTTTCATACCTAAATGATTCTCTTTTTTTTTTCTTTTTTTTTTTTTTCTGGAATGAACCAAGAATAGCAGGGACAGGATAACCAGAATTCCCCTCACACTCACCCTCTACTATGTTACATGAGTGACATCTTTGTCATTGGTCTCTGTAGTCCACCCTGGCTACTTAAATGAATTAAAGCTGTAACTCCAGGAGTCCCTATCCCACTCATCATCCAGTGCAAGGAATCATGAAGCAAGCCTGACACCCATGAGTGCTCATGTTTTACTGCTTTGTGGAAATCAGGTGTTGGAAGGTAGCTCTCAACACAAGCAATCAGGCTGGCAGGGAGCTGGCATGGGTTCTGGGAGATCATTCCTTCCTGGGGAATGAGGCACAGCCCCAGGTTTGAGTTTAGCCCTAGCCTGGGTGAATTACAGCAGTGGCCACCAGCCAGCCAGATTCCTTTACATGCGGGTGAGCAATTCAGCATCTATTCCAAATGTGCAAAGAGGGTAGCCAATTCGGTACAGATGTTGTATACCAAATGTATATTTAAATAATTAGACAAGTCATCCCCTCTGACTTACTGTATTTTACTTGATTTAAAAGCCACTGATTTTTTTTTTTTTTTATGAAAAAAGCAGAAACTTCTGATATCCGTAATACACAATATGGCCTGCTTTAAATATTTCTTCTGGTAAGTCCCATTATTCAACTTAGTGGTTTTCCTATCTACTGCAAGACAATACAGGCAGGACTTGGGCATGGAGTGTTTAACACTTGTTCTCCACTGCTCTGCCTCTTATTTCACTAAGTTTCCCCATTTTGTCTTTGATTCAAATATATCAGCTGTATCACACCTGTCAGCAGTCTAATGTGTTGCCATATTAAAAAAAAAATTAAAAAAATCATTCTAGCTCATGGGTTGGTAGAATATTTGTGGATTTTTGTACCTTCTCATCCTGTGATGCCAGAAGCTTCTCAAAAGCCTCATGTTTCCTTATCAGTTGCTCTACTTCATCCACAGAGCTTCCGAGGTCACTGCTTTTCAAATAAATCTATAAAAAAGTTTAGTGTTTTTCTTAGTGGATTAATTATCACATAAACCTGATTCATAAATGTGAGAAGAGGTATTAACTCTGCAATTGAGAGTACACTTGAGAGGAAAAAACAGGAACAGAAGGTAACTGAAATTGGAAATTAAATAGTAGAGCTCCATGGCCTTGAACAAGAAAGAGCAGCACTAACAGGTCCAGCTAAGGAAAGTGACCTATCACTGCTTATTGCAATCACTAAGTCACAAGGCTGGCAGTGAATTCCAGAGGTCTAAGCCATCCTTGTAATCCAAAGCAAGATCAACACTGTCATGTCTGACAGATGTCTGTATGATTTCTTCTTAGAAGACTTCCAATAACAGAGACTTTGCAGCCTTCCTGGGCAATTTATTCCAGTGCTTTTTTACCTTTACCATTACCAAGATTTTCCAAATATCTACCCTGAAAATGCATTGCTAACACTTCATCTCATTACATACTGCCCTCTTCACCACAGAAAAGAGATAATTCCTTTTACATTTTCTTCAGCCTATGCAGGCTTTTTGCATACTGGGATTTCTATCTTCTCCAGGCTAAAACTACCCCGATCTGTTCAACCCTTCCACAAAGGCTGTGTCTTCTTGACTCTGATTATTCTTATTGCTCTCCTCTGGGTTTTCTCCATTTCCACATATTAAAATGGGGTTCCTAATACTTGATGCAATAAGTGGCAATAAGCAATAAGTCTGCCAGAGTGAAGGTAGTGAAGACAGCAGAAAGCTTGTGTGTGCTTTCCAAGCTGTAATCTTCCACGTGTATCTGTGTATGGTGCTTATCTTTTACACAATACCACGAACTCAAGTTCAGCTTGCAACCTACTATAAGCTTCCAGAAACTTTTCCAAAGAACTGCTATCAGATCAGCGTATCCCCATCCTGTATTTATGCAGCTGATTATTCCTGAAAAATGTCATAGCTTGTACCTGTACCAAGAGCATTACATCTGTTATTTTTTTCAGGTCATCTTTCCAACTTGCCCGCATTAATTTTATTTACTGTCTGTCCTGTCAGTCTCTGATGCAGAAAGACCTTAGTCTGAAATAACAAATGCAGTTTTAAGGAAACTGACCTCTGCACTATTCACTTTTAACACTGTGAGAACCTTCTCTAACTAATCCACATACATCTCTAAGGCACAAGTGTTTCTTGACTCTTTTCTGCTGCTAAGAAAACTGACTGCCCAATTACTTCTCCCATGCATTCTGTTACATTCTGTTTTGTCAAATGCAAAAAAATAAACAATGTAGTTATCCATTATTCAGAAAAAAAAAAAAGCTTTTCTGCAGGCCAGTAGGAATTTATTCTTTCCCAGTGGATTTAATTGCCTACAGTTTCTCCCCTTATTCAATGACGACACAACAGCAGGACAAAAATCTCAATCAGAGGCTCTGATGGGACATGAGCAAAAATTACCTGAGGACAAGGTTCACGGTGGAGTGAATATGACCGGACGGACTTTTGGGGTCCAGGCTGCTACAAGGGACTGCATTTATCAGTTGGGACATAGGACTGTGTAATCCATTCTGTAAGCTCATGGAATCATAAGTATTTGATTGAGAAATTCCAACCAGTAATTCTACCTGGGTAAAGTGCAATTAGCAGAGATAGAAGAAGAATTTGGGATCAGTGATATAGTGTGAAAGAATTAAGAGGCAGGAAAGAAAGAGAATTGAATCAGTGAAACAACACAACTGCTAATAGTTTCAGAAGGCGTGTGGTAAAGAACATAGGTAAATCTGTGCCTTACAATCATGGATGTGCACAGGAAAAATAACATCTAGAGAGATCTCTCTTGCTTTGCAAAACATTATAGTTCTGTAGCAGTCTGACAGGGCGTTTTTTATAGGAGAGAAAAGATATTCAGCAGCTACTTTAGAAAACCAGTAACGATGTTCATTGTCTGGACAGAAGTATTGGATGACTGTTTAACCCCACAGCACATATTCTGAAGGAGAGGTTTCCCAGGCATGTGTTACGTGCAGCAGAATCCACACCTACTCATCAGGGTCTGAGTGCATCCACAGGCTCTGACAGCCCTGACCGTTCCCTGGATGGCCCCAATGCTCTCACCTGGGGGTCCCTCTGAGGCTCAGCCCTGGCCCCCAGCCCTGCCTGAACTGCATTGAGGAGAGGCCTGAGCCCTGCCCTGGTCCTCCTGGACAGACCCCAGATTTCAGTCATTACCTCACTTTGTCGCCTTGATCTCCAGCTGGTCAATGGACCTTGTTACTGCTGCTGCCACTCAGCCCTCCTTGGCAGCTGTGGCTAAGCGGACTGACAGCCAGACTTGGCCTGACTTTCTCATTTCTCATTTTTTGGGAGATAATGAGAGGAATATTTTGCATATACAGAAAAATGCACAGAAGAACATCATGCTCAGGCCAGATGTTCAAAATGCTCTATACTAATCCATGCTGGAAGAGAGGTGAATAAATCCCAACACAGTAATCCCTGTCAAGAAGAGAAGGCCACTGTACAACAGGGCTACGTTTTTAATAAGTCTGGCCCATAAATCACCAGGATGCCTAAAAGAAATACATGAATGCCTCTGCTATGCCTGTGTATACTAAATACAACCCCCACCAGACGTCTGATATTCTGTCATTCAAACTTTAATACTTTGATCTGTCCTACTTACCATGTGTATGAAATTATGACATGTTTGGCTTTGAGGTTTTTTTTTTGCTGCTTTTTTTCTTTAGTGTTTTGGATTTGGTTTGCTCTTCTGGAGGAAGATCTCTACACATGTGGGCTCCAGGTCTGTCTACTGCAACGCTCTGTTAAACCATTTACAATTACCATCCATATTTACACTACTGTTACTAACACTGAAATAAAAAGTTATTGGCTAAACCTAACTCACTCTTGTTTGGGATACACAAACATACAGCCACATACTGCATCTCTATTTTGGTGTTTTAAATGCTGCTTTAAAAGCATTGTGCATTTTTTGTCATATTTTGTGGATTATCTACCATTTTCATCGAAAAGGATTTACCTGAGGAAACAGAAAATTCCCATAATTTTCCACATATCACTCCTGGACCTTTATTTAGTAACTGTTAGCAGTGAAACTGCAAACTCTGTGAAACCTGAAGAAATGGTCAGCCATTAGTTTTCCTGCTCATATCTCTGTGGTGCAAGAAAAAGACAAGGGACATCTACGGGTAAAGATGGTTACTTTCTTTGGAAAAAGAGCAGAGACATCTGAGAGCAGGGGTGTGGGATGGTGAGTCATAAGCAGCTGCCACTGGAGAGCTCAGTGCCTTGCTCCCACTGAAAATCACTACACACAAATAACACTGAGCATTCAAAGCCCCATCCCTTCAGCTGTTACAGCAGTGGGAAAAAGTCTTCCTGACTTCTGAAAGCTTTGGACCAGGTTCTCCAAGTAGGCAGCCATACAAATACTCTTGGGAACTCAGGTTTTAATACTGCAAAAGAAAACTGGTGCACAAAAAGAAAATTGGTGGGAAGGAAAACTGGCTGCGTACATTACAGGAGAGGCAACGGCAATACTCTTAGAAGAAAGCAGCCCCAGTAGCACTAACAGTGCTACTAGGAGAGCTGGTGAGGTAAACACTTTCCATTTGTCTTTTAAACAGAAAGCTTATGACAGCAATTGCTAGAATCAGAACCGCAACATTTTTTTCATTTAAGCATTTGTTATACCAATTTGAAAGCAGAATGGAAACTGGCTCCCACACCACAATCCTGGCCTGTGGCCAATTACATCACTTTTTGGCATATTTGTAGGCAGGTCCCCAAACTCCTGCTTTGAATGAGACGTGTTGATTTGAAACACAAAACACTGCATAGCTCTCCTCAGGTAACCTACCAGTGTCTCCCACAGCACACAGCAGGTATAAACTTTCTTTCAAGTTTGTTTGTGTTATGAATCACGGCCCATCATCAGGAATTTAATGCTTAGCCACAAAAAGCACCAAAGACTTGACCACTCGCTATGTAACGGACTCGTTTTTAAGTGAAGACTTGCAAAAACGCTTAAAACCACAAAATGAACTTGGCCCTTTTTGAGATTTGAAATGGAGCATGTAACAAATAGCCAAGTTACGAACAATGCAAAGCACAGAAATGGAGTTTTTAACCCCATTTAACTGGAGTTTTTCAGTATTTCTGAGCTCATTGCATAGATTTAGCCACACTGTCAATAAGACCTCTTACATACAAGTTAATGCAGAACTAATTGCAAAATCCAATTAAAAAAAATGTTCATTTTAAATAAAATAGTACTATATACACACTTACAAGACATCACAGGCCACCTCTAGCTTTGGGAGAAATAATGAATGAAACATTTCAGTCATTAGGATAACTATGCTCTCTAGATGCCACAACTCCACATTTATACACACTGGAAGCTGACAAAGCCCCAAAATAAATCTGTCTTCCAAGAAGTGTCATTTTTATTTCTCTAGAAGAAAAACTATTTTAAGCATTTGTCCAAATCCACTCCCTTCTCCTGCTTCTGCTTTTCCCAGTATAGCAAGCTCCACAGATTTTGCCCCTCGCTGCCTGCCCTGAGCTTGCTGCTGAGATTGCTGGCACTCCACTGAAAATCTTTCAGATCTAAGCATGTACTAGAAGCCAGAATTACTCCCAGTTTTAAATGTCTTCACTTAAAGCATGTAATCAAGTCCAGACTTTCTGCCGAGATAGATAATTAGGTTTGATTTGACTTACTTCTGGTAAAAGTAAATACAAAAAAGAATTAATGAAAAAACCCACATTTAAATTTGTTTTAGCTAAGTAAATAAATGTGCTTAATACCATGATTATATATGGTTCACAAATATGTTTTACTATGCTTCATTTCAGTAAAAATTATAACAAGGTATCATACCATAACCATAAGTGGAACAAAACATACTGAAGTTGTTTATAAAGAAAATACATACACCTCTTCTATCATACTGACATCACTGCATTATTGGCCTCTGACCTCACAATCTAGATGCAAAATTCTAATGTTAAATGTATTTAAAATTTCCTTCCCTCCTCCCACTGGCATAAAATATAATTGTCTGATATTGGAAATGTATATGGGAAAAACACAGAGAGAAGTCAGTGTTTGTTTTCCCATAAGTGTTACGATCCCTTCCTCTCACCTATTCCCTCCTTCAAAATTCACAAACTTGACCCCTATCCTGTAAGTAGTAGGTGTTAGACCAGAACCCTATGCCTATACAACATCATCGTGAAAATATTTACTCATGAAACATTTGTCTGAAGGCAGACTAATTTCCTCTTGAACTCCCCACAGTTTCACAGCTAGAAATTTTGCTGGGATATTCAAATTTGAGATGCTGTGGAGACTAAGTTCCTTTCATTTCCCTCAGGAAAGGGTGGTACCTCTCTTTGTCTAAGGGAGGGAAGGGAGAGGGGGGGAAGTTATTTCTTCTACATGCTTCAATATTTTGGGTTTTGAAAAAAAGTATTACTTTTAAAAGTTACAAAACCAGAAATCAGCCATTTAGAAATACAGCATAATCTGACAAGTAAGAAAATGAAAACAGTAAAAGAGAAAAATCTAAGAAAAACTACTTTGTCCCAGGTCCCAGACCAGCTAGCAGAGAAGAAAACTAGTTCTTGGCCCTGAAGTCTTGAACCTTCAAAGTGCTGAGAACTATGGCCCAATTACGCAATATCTCTAAGCACACGCATAGCATTGAGCATGTCATGTTGACAATAGTACTCTAACGGTTAAAATGAAACACTTGTTAAGTGCTTGATCAGACCAGCTTCATCTAGGATGGATCAAGCTGTAGCTGCAGCCTTGGTGACAGCAGAACACAAGTAGCTTTCTGATTGTCCCATAAGTCATCTCCAGGGAGTGGGAGCATGGCAGGAAGCATACAAAAAGAAATCCACATGGCTTGATTAATACAACTTAAAACTTCCATTTGCAAATGTTCCTAGAATGGAATGGAAATCTTCACCACTCTCCTCCCAGATCCAAAGGATGCAATGTTGACAGCAATAGATGGAGACCATGCACCCTCTGTCTCTCTGTGATTTGAAGATGTGGTTTGAGCTGGTATGTTTGTCAAAAGGTTTTCAGGGCATACAGTTTTTAGAGTGCGTGTTTCCCGGGAAGGTCTCAAACCAGATCTTGCCCAATGGCTAGAAAGCAATCCTGAGCAGCAAATTGGATTCACTGACAGAGAGAGGCCAGCCCCAATCTCCACAGGGTGAAAGGGTGGACCAGCTATATCGGAGTCATGTGTTTTGATAAAGATCGTTGGACTCGGGCTTCTTCTAAATTCTCTTACCACCTGGATAGGCATAGCAGTCCAAGGGGTGGCAAGTATCAGGGTGATTTTGGAAACCTTGTGGTGCGCAGGTGTTAGACCATCATGCGGAGTCTTCCTAAACTCTGGCCCAGATGAAGGGTGGTTCTGAAAGACAATCAGCTCTGGATTTAAATCCTTGCTTGTGACCTCATTCCCACTAGCTGAATTTTCTCTTCCAGTCAGCACAGCTGGGGACAGCCATATATCTCTGGAGACAGTTTGCTGGGGAAGGCCAGGATACTTCGAGGAAGTCACATGAAATCTTGTGATTTGAAGGGCTGGAGACCCACCTGAAGGGAAGCCTTGTTTTGGTTTCTGGGATCCTGTTGGAAGACCAGTCGGAGTTTCAGGCACCTTCTCTAATTGTGGCATGATCAGACTTGAATGAACATGACTGCTTCCGTGGGAATCTGCTCGAAAAGGCTTTATAGTCAAGCTGCAAGTTGAAATGTAAAGCTTCATTGAAGCATGGAGGTCTTGCATTTTGATATTGCACTGGCTACAGCCTTGTTGGTGTGGGAGAGAATCACACGGTTCCAAGGGTGTGTGTAGATTTTTGCTGTGGAGTGTAGAGACAGCTGGAATAGCAGAAAGATCAACGTCTAGGCGTGATGTCCAGCTTGGTGAAGCTTTGCAGGAAAGGATGTCAGAGGGCAAAGACACAGCAAGCTCCAAGGGATCATTTTTTTCAGGAGAAATATGATGAAACCTTTTTTCTCTTTCTGAATATTGTTTGTAAGATGCGGATGTTGACCAAGCGCCAGAACCCCCATATCCATGGCCCTGAGGATCCCTGGGAGGACTGGAACAACTGGAAGTCTCATCAGAGGGACTGACACAGTGACTAGCGCTCCTGAAACATTTCCTCTGGTCTGTGTGTGCCAGGACGACATCTAGCCTTGAACAGTAAGCTCCAGAAGACACACTGCTTGGTGATGAGCTGGCATCTCCTGCAGTAAGCTCTGCAACTGATTGGCCGGTGGGAGGGTGCCATGCTGATGCTGGCATCTTTTGAAAAGGCCTGTCCCGAACAGCAGATTCAAAAGGAGGAGGTGGGGTCATTCTGCTGGAAGACAGCATCACTTCCGCAGTGGAGACATAGGTTGCAGATGAAAGTTTGCAGCGCTGGTCCCTGCATGACATTCTGAAGCTTAGTCCTAAATGATGCAAAAATCAAAGCCACAGAAGCTTGCCTTTCCCCCTGTTTTTAAAACCGACTCCTAATCCTTTTTCCTTTGGCACTGGAAATTTCCATTCTTCCTCTGAAGCAAAGGAATGGGAGATGAATAAACATTCTCCAGGAAAAAAATTATAAACTAAAAAAATCCACATTCAAAAGGAAAACGTGCAGCTCTTCTAATACTGCTCCCACCGCCTGTCACGTCTGCAAAGTGATATGGGAGTGGGATGGGCAGAAAGATAAATTACGGAGCATGAGGCTCTGCTCCCTGAGTGTTCTGACAGTGAGACTGCAGACAGAGTAGGAGGGAGCCAAAAACGCCTGCCAGAGACAGCCTGCGAACTCGCTGTTATTTCATCTGTGAAAAAAAGGAAAGCAGCTAACCTGAGCAATGCATCTGCTGCTGTGAAAAGGTTAGAACAGAGCAGAATGTACTGGACACTGCTTCTGCTCAAAGCAAAAATGATTTTTTTTCTTCCTTTTTTTTTTTTTCAGCTGTCACTTGTCTGCACTCCGAATGGCAAGCTCTCAGTTTGCAGGTCTTAGGAGAGTTTCCTACAACGGTCCCATGCAATGGCACAACTGAATTCATAATATAAAAAATAAATATTAAAAAGATAGATGTTTGCCTAATTTTCTCCACATGTGCTCAATTTTCTTTAGCATAGAACAATCCTAGACTAAATTCTGCAGAAATCCTTCGAAGGTTTAAATAACTTGGATGTAATATAAGATGCTGGCATGAAGTCAAACCTGTCACACTGGCACAGAGAGCAAATGAGAGAGCAGTTCTCAGTAGTAGTTCTTAGTTTAAAACACTCCTCTGTTGCAGTCTTCCTTCCCCTGTTCCTTGCTGCTGGGAGAGAGTTGGTCTAAGGCATATGAAGTACTGGGAAAATAGGATCCAAAAGTTATGGAATGACAGAAGCTGCTTTCTTACACACATATTTTGCAGATGTGCAAACTGAAATGCACGTGACTGAGCTTTGCCTCAAATACAAAAGTCAGAAGAAACACAAGGGGTGGAGAGATTGCTCATATTTGTTTGTCTGATAGGAAACTTTTCCGAAAGTGTGTTTGCTTTTGTCCTTTCTGAAACCAGCAAATGACAATATTCCCATTGGGAAAGTGGTTTGGGAGACTTCAACTGATGTCTTGGCTAAATATTTTTTGAGAATGTGTTTGAAAGGACTGCTTTCCTACCCTCCTGCCTGTTTCCCTAGGGAGGAGTCTGCATCACTACACAGCCACATTTTAACTCCATATAGTAGTAACAGAGCTCCATCTGAAAGGAACAGATTCCTCTTCCAATTGTTCTTCAAATGCAGAGAAGTAAAATACAAATAGTGAATAAGGAACCTCAGTTCACTGTCAAATTGTATATACTGATCCATAAGGCAGATGGAGGCAGCTGTAAAAGACAGCTTTGCGGTTCTTGCTATTTATCCATCATTTAGATGGGAGCCCCGCAGCACAGGAATAACCTGTTTGAAGAATGATCACACTTAGAGATGAGAGAACAAAAGAAACAGGTGATATTCTGAGAATACAGGAATTCCGGCTGTAGAAGAATCAGAACAATGTTGCCATCTTCTGCCACTCTGCTCCGCTCTCGTGAGACCCCACCTGGAGCACTGTGTCCAGCTCTGGAGTCCCCAACATAAGAAGGACATCGACTTGTTGGAGTGGGTCCAGAGGACCATGAAGATGATCAGAGGGCTGGAGCACCTGTCCTGTGAAGATAGGCTGAGAGAGCTGGGATTGTTCAGCCTGGACAAGAGAAGGCTCTGGGGAGACCTTCCAGTATCTGAAGGGGGCCTACAAGAAAGACGGGGAGGGTCTTTTTACAAGGGCATGTAGTGAAAGGACGAGGGGTAATGCCTTCAAACTGGAAGAGGGTAAATTTAGATTGGATATTGGGAAAAAATTTTTCACTATGGGGGTGGTGAGGCAGCACTGGAACAGTTTGCTCAGAAAAGTTGTGGATGCTCCATCCCTGGAAGTGTTCAAGACCAGGCTGGATGGGGCTTTGAGCAAACGGGTTTAGTGGGAGGTGTCCCTGGCCATGGCAGGGGGCTTGAAACTAGGTGATCTTTAAGGTCCCTTTCAACCTAAATCACTCTGTGATTCTATGATTTCTATTCAGGGCCAGCCACTGCGTATTAAGAAATGACTAGAAGCCAGCAGAAAGTAAATTCCTTCCTGTTATGCCATGAACAGCAGCAAATGAGCCGCTTCTTGCAATGATTTACTTTCTTTATTGATTTCATCCCATAACTTCTTCAAAGATAAAGCTTGCTTTGTATGTAAACGCATGTAGTCTCTGCCTTGTCAGCAGCATAATAGCCTAAACCTGTATCACTCCGTATTTATAATCACTGTGGACAGTCACTGCTCTGGACACTGAGGTTATCACCAACATTGGCAGGTCTGAAATCAGTAAAATTGACTTAAAGACAGGAAAATATTATTTAAAATGAGCAGGTAGCGCTGGAATTTGTGAAGTACAGCTGAGATGTTCTTTCACTGATACTCTTTAGGTCAGAGGCAGGCTGATGTTCCTGGGCAGCTGTCTTTTTTCATGGTACTTTTACTCAGTGTCAGATGTGGGTTAAAAACAAGATGACAAGGATGGACAACACAGGAGTGAGTCATCACGATGGAGGAAATCTAGTAATTCCTGAAAGAAAAGCTGTTCACAGTATCAGCCTGATTGGTGCATCCAGAGTAGTGAGAGTTGAAACTCATCCTGAATGCTCACAGCTCATTGAGGATCTGTTTGTTTGCATCCTCGGATAGGAACAAACTTGGTGTCTCTTCTTCCCACCTAACAGCACTTATGTTTCCTGGATTACATTTGAGCACTAATCCATAACTGTCTCTTCCAGGCATTGTGGTAGTTCAGTAATGGTAGAGACTGTGTCAGTGAAGGAGGCAACATATGGCTTACTGTGATATCCAGATTACCAATTTAGAAATCCATGGTGTTCTGTAATTTCCCTGGTAGATTGCAGGTAGATACTTGGTCATTGACTACAATATCGGAGACATTTGTCTATACAGTCACACCATGGTGATCTACTTTTCCATCTTATAACAGTAACTCTGTGAGCATGCAACTGTAATTCTTTACATACACAGACCTCTTACAAAAGCAACAATTCTTCAAACAGTTGTAATCTTCTGAGGATTAAATATAAGCAAAAATGAGAAACAAAAATGTTATGAATCTTCTTTCCATAGCTAGAGTGTTCTTTTCAACTTGAGTGCTCTTTAAAAAAAAAAAATAATCAAATGCAGACATTCTAGAAGTACCATATGACTATGGCGCTCTCATTCTCTATACCTACATGGACATTGTCATTACACCCCTCTGCTCATTTTCTTGTCATTCTCCCTGACCATACGATACCATCTGTGTGAAGGGGTGCTTGGAGGGACAAGCCAAGTATCCACGCTTTACTGTTCCATCTTCTGAACATTTACAGTGAGAACAACCGAGTACTGGGCTCCTTAGGAGTTCATAGAGAAAACGCTATAAGAGAAAGATTCTGATAACAGAACTGCTCTTCATGGTCCCCCAGGTCACAGCCTTCATCGTCAGGCTTTGCCTTGGCTGAAGAAACTTGTGGTAGAGGCAGACACTGTGGTTGATCCTGCCAAGATAATTTACCCAGTCTATGATGAACATTCATCCCTTTTGTGACAATCTACCTCACAGCATAGGACAATGGTAAATTCATCCAAATAAAGAAGTAATGTGAAGTACAGCTTAACTGTACAGAATGTGCTGGAGACATACTGAAATTACTAGGTCTAAGCATAATATAGTCTATTGCAACCAGGACTCATGTCTGAGGGGCAAGAAGAAACATTAACCCATAGTAGCTTCATATGTATTTACCTCTGAGGTACACACAGCAAAGCAGATGCCATAGTCACATTGCCTCTGCATGTTGGCTGATCTCCATTTCATGAAAAGATAAAGAATACAGTTGCCAAAATTTTGTAGAGCTTACATTTTCCCTGATGATGTTCCCCATGCAGGAGCTTAGCAATGATATATCACTGCTTGGTAGGGACTTTGATACTGCAAATGGTGCCATTTGCTAGTTAAGCAACAAATAAACATTTTAAACTGGCAGAACTATGTAATATTTTACTCAAGGAACTCAAACCTAGGTGAAATTGTCTTGGTTTCATGTTTTGGCACAAACTCAGAATGCAGGTCATACTTGCCAAGGGTGCCAATTGTAGGGAATTATGAAGATATGCATTTCCTTCAAGGAATGAGGCGTAGAAGGCTTCAAGCCCATGTGTCCCAAAAGGTTAAGTATCACTGCATGGCACAGCTCAGGGTCAGTTTTCCAGAAGATTTAGTGCCAGTGGCAAAGCACTGGTGGAAAACCAAGCTCAGCACAAACAGGGAGCCCTTATATTATGCTGCCAGTGGTCTTTGAGAATTAAGAATTATTTTTCCTTAATAAGAAATGACCCAGGGGTACAACCTCCTTGAGTTTTGCTTCAACCCTTCCATTTGGCAACCTTCAACCCATCAATGTGGTTTGCATGCCAAGTCTCAGCACAGTTACAGCAATCTATCAATCCATGAATTTGCACAGAGTGACTGGAAGAGACTTCTAAATTCCGCACTAAGTTTTATAACAGCAAATGTCACACCTCAAGCTGGAACCTTTTTAAATAGTTCCACGAATCCAGGAAAGTGCAAGAAAGACAAAGTACAATTTAATATTGGTGAAAAAAATCTATTTCAAGAGCTGCAAAATGATAACATCCTTCTGTCTCTTTGCATTAACTGTATCAGTCCTCTCTTTTCATGAGAGGGCTTTTTTCACTAGCTCATCTTTCTCTACTGCATCAAACAGAAACTAATATTCCTTACAATCAAATTCTTTCATAGTTGTTCTTCACACTGCTGTTAACTCCCTCGCAGAACTGAGATGTCAATTCCTTTTCCTGGATTAACTCACACTGCCAACATTCATATTCTACTAGTTGCATTTTCCCAGCGCTAACTCTCAGTCTGGGGTGAGGTTTTCAGCAACACCTGCAAAGTAATCTCCCTGTCCGCCTTCAGACCCTCTCTACAGTTTCCCTTCTCTCTGAGGTCTACAAAACAATTTACCAGTGGTTAAGCAGTTAGTACGTTGCGATCTGTTTGTCAAGCTGACTAATTCTGGACTGTTGTCTCCCTCTTCTGTTGTGACTCATCTGTTAGCTCTTCTGTTTATTTGCAATGAATGATCTTTCAGGCAAGGGTCATCTTTTTGTTTCTGGTTCTGCAGCCAAGCTCCATAAGAAAGTGGGGGTCTTGTGCACCCCTAGTCTCCAAGTGATACCACAATACAAATAATAACAATTAAAAGTGTCTTGTCTATACACAGACCCAAGGATTTTAAGTTGTAGGTGACAGAACTGCCCTTTTTAGTTTGGAAGAGTTCAAATGCTTGAAGAGTGTACCTGCTTATTTCAAGTTTATAATTCACCTACCTCCTGTGAATTCAGGAGCATGTCCAGGTGATCCCAATCCTTGTAGAACATTTGTTCTTGGTGTATTTTCTCCAGCCAGTCCTTCTTCTGTTTCCATTCATTGTATACATTTACCTTCTCTTCCAACAGAGCCTGTAGCTTCTGCTGAATCTGAACACAATTTCCAAAGAAAAACTCATGTTGGTCTTTATACCCCATGGACGAGGGTAAGGAGGTACGAGAAAGGATTAAGTGGAGTGGTGGATAAGCCCCTTAAATTGCAACAAAATTATCAAACAGAAAAAAGTAAAACAAAGTTCTAGCACTTATATTTGGGCAGAGACATAATCAGAGGTGTCTTATTTCAGGAACAGAGTGCAGCATATATAGCAGCCCAAGCCAAGAACAAAGGTAGGTAACTGTTTCTCAAGTGTACCTTCTAGAATCAAATCCTAATTCTCCATTATCTTTAGTGACAATGGTGCAATTATAGCACTTCAAATTTGGATAGGACAGATACTTAAATAAATTATCAACATAGCGTATTCTCCTAATCAGTGAATACATGCCTCAATGTTAGACTTAATGTAATTTCAGCTTCAAACTCTGTATATCCACAGGCCTTCTATAAATAATTTTTTCCTACATTTTTTCTACAGGCAAAGGACTTTACAATCAGGAAGATTTCTAGTTACTAAAGTAATACACTGCAATATTAAATAAATTTTCAGTCAGATGGGAGAGCAATTTGCACGAACTGCAGTTTTCTGAAGATATTCAAAAGACATGGTAGTGGATTGTAAGTGGAGAAGTAATCTAGTAGGTACTGGAAAAGAAATAATGCTGTGAGAACCTTAGAAGCTATTTGTCTTGAGTAAACTGACATTTTCATTTCCAGAGAGTTAAATATACCAGCATAATTCATTACTACAGAAAATGTTTCAATCAATCTTTAAACTCTCTCATATGTTTGAGTGTTTCCATTCTTTGGTTGACAGGTTTTTGTCCAGCCTGGTCTGCTACGGATATAGCACTGTAATGTGAAGATTAGTATTTGTGTGAAAACCCAGTTTGGGAAATGGGTGGAATTATCTCCAGTGCTCAGAACATAGCCAACTTCTCGAATAAGCCCAGCTTTGCTGCAAGCAGGCCCTCAGGAGATGCCAGCACTCATCTGCTGCTGAGGTAGGAAATGGAACAGGTGGTTTTGTGCCCAAGCTAGATAACACACTGAGGCAAATGTAGGTCATGCATGTATGAGTGTACATGCGCATTTGTATGCTTACATCGCGATACAGGATAGAATGATAGTTACACTGGTGTAGCTGAATGTGTGTGACTGAACTCAAATGCGTTCAATTACCTCTTTTGATTCTATTTCCTCATCTTGCAAGAGTGACTGTCCCAGCTGTACAACGTGATTATACTTCTCTTCCCGTGCTTCAAGCTCAGCCAGTAGCTGTTGATGCTGGGTAAGTCTCAGGCTGCTAGTAGATATGTCACGAATAGTTTCCTTGGCTCTCATTTCCCTTGTTATTTCTGCTGTCCATGAGAAATAGTCCCAAACCTGGAACCCAAAAAAATGTGAAAGTTGAGGTTAGAGCTCAAGCTTGGGTTATCAGACAGGTAAACCATAGGCTGACTGTTCAACTGTAAGTTGAATAATAGGTAATAAAATCACAGATAAGAAAGAAAATCTTTCATTAGGGCTCAGAGTACTTCTATGAATTTTAATAAGGGTGGATAACATGACTGTAGGAAATTCTACATACTGTATTAAATCATACGTGTTTTGTAATAACATAATAAAACTGTGTCATATCACATCAATGACAACATAATATAATTTATTGCCCTTTAGTCCATCACTCTTTAAGGGTTTTCTTGTGATATTCCTTCACAGAGGATAAAACAATATCACCCTATTTTTCTGACTTTGCTTTGGCTAATACAAGTATAGTTGAAACTTAGTTGTACACATATTCTAAAATGAGAGTAAGAATTTTCAGGTGAAAAACAAATGAGCTCACTCTAATAGAGGTGGAATAAAGGCAAAAATCACAGGTCAGAAAAAATTGCTTAAGCATATTAGGTATGCAAGATTCAGCTCCTGGCTTGTGGAACTATATGACTGAGATTGGCACAGAAACACAATTGTGTGGCTTAGGAGCCATTTTGGGCTCCTAAGAGTTTAGTCTTTAAAGCCAAGATACTCTTTTCTTAAAGTCAGTGAACACAGCTACTAAATGCCTCTTTAAAAGGACTGTGCTCCTTTTAAAAGGGCCCACATAGTGCACACGTGTTGGCGCCATTTTGATTTGCAAAACTAATTCACATACAGGTGGATGTCACTGTAGACACTGACATTGCATTTGGCACTGCAAATGTCTAAGACTCCCTGAGATTTTAAGCTAAGTGTTAGGAAAAAATCCATAAATCTCAGGATATTTAATGAGAGGAACAATTCAAGAGCCAATATTAGGTTATTGGACTGCCACTGCCAGTAACATTTAAGGACAGACCAGGCATCTGTCTGCAGGAAACTCCTAAGCAGGGACTGGCTGAGACCATGCAGATCCTAGCACAAAGTTCGGAACAAGATCCTCAAACCAGCCAGAAATACTTTGAGTCTATGTCTAAATTCCTCTTCCTTGACAGAGTTTCTTGGAAGATTTGGAGCCCTCTGCTGTTACTGTGTGTTGTCAGTCAGTTAGGGCCAGCTCTTCGATTTAATCAGACTAAAATCGCACTTGATGGGATGCAAGGAGATACACTAAATGATTGTGCAGAATTCTCATTTCCTGGAAGGGCTGATTTTGTTTTGTTTCACTACTTCTGTGTAAAATTTCACAATGAAAAAGCCCCAACTTTTTGGACTGCAAATGAACAATACTAATGAAAAAAGTGCACTGAACAGCTGTGACTAACATTAAGTTTGTAGACCTCTTGGCATGGCTGAAAGACAAAAGGGAGCAAAGTTGTCTCTCTGTGCTCATCAAGTTGGAGCACACTCTGCAGTAAAGCTGCTCTAACCCACCCTAGAGCTACTGAGATTCTTGCAGTCATTAGACATGGCTGTATAACCCTGCCTTGTCCCATCTGAGCAGAAAGATGAGCTTACTGAATTTGTGGAACCAGCTCTTCACTTTCAGGAATTATTGCCAGGAAAGGAGGTGAAAATTGAGAGGATCAGGAATACTTTTTGCCAGCAGACTGACATCAAAGAGACAGGGAGATACCTGAGGCATTATCCCATCTAAGCATGTCACTGAGAATACAGTCACCTGGCTTTGTCATTTTGTTTTATGATTTTAAGAAAGTGCCTTGATGACTGTGTATCCCTCTCTATTAGATACTGACAGATTTATATAGCTTAAGGTGTTCATCGCTTGTAAGTTTACCAATGAAGGTGAAAGGATACACTACCAGAGTAAGAAATGGGCTATAGATTTGCCATTTAGATCACAGGACGCATCACAGATTTCAGACAAAATTCAAACCAAAGGTGTTTGGCATGGTTCCAGCAATGAATAGAAAAAGCACCCCCACCAACAGGACATTTTCTGTCTGAAGTCAATAACTAAATCTATGACATAAGTTATGAAACAAATCAATTAGAAGTGAATTCTGAGTGACTGTGTTTTAATGGATAAATCCATCAAGATTCATCTCCTGATGAAGATTCTCCCAGGCTGAAGACTTCCAGAATCTAATATATGTTAGAAGAATACATAATAGAAATTTATATTGTTCTTACTATCATCCCTAGATCACTGTCAGAAAGATGGTGAACAAATGAACCTTTCACCTACACGAGTAGAGCCACTCTAATTTTCCTTAAGTCAAATTCTAATTCATTTTATTTCCCATCAACAGGTCTGCACAAGATAATGAATTCTTAACAGTTAAAAAACAAACCAACTGAACTCTCAAAAAACCAAAATGCCATAAACATCCTATATCTCGAACTGTACAAATATATTTTTGGATGAAATATGACAGGTAATGCCGGTTTGAATACTTTTAAGAGACTTAAAGTGGACTAGCCTAATGTGCAGAAGTGTCTCATGCTAGCTCTAAAGCATGATGTCTTGATCCCAGCTCACAATCTTAAGACAAACTTGTGGGAAGGTTTTTTCCAGGTGAGCATAACCTGGATATTCTCAGGATATTCTATTTGCTTCCCAGCAAACATGGAAACAGAATGTGAACTACCAGAGGTATCTTTAATTGACACTGAAGTCACACCTGGAACAATTCAAGAATTCAAAGAGTGTAAAGGTACTCTAGAAACCTATATTAGCAACTTCCCTCATGATAAAAGGGGGCACCTTTGCTGTTTTAGTACCTGCCAATGCAGTACTTGCAGCAATAATCTACTAATTTGCAGTGGTTTAGCTGAAGTGCCTTCATTGAGACTTCTGACACTTGCAAAATATTCTGTGGCAAATCATGGCTTTGTGACCTACTGAATTCTTTGGAGAGAAAATTACTGTGCATTGCAGATTATTTTATTATGCTGATATATGCATGTCACTGTATTTAAGCAACTTGAGAGGTTACTGCAAAGACAGAGAGGTGTATTTGATACATTCCATGAAGTAAGTTAACTAAGGGTTATTACATGCACTGAGAGAGAAAGAACAAACTTTTAGCCATTATAAATGGGAGTCTAACATCTATTTTTATCACTCTTACTCAGCGGGAATTGCAGAGTCTTTCAAAAGCCTACTGATACTTCTGCGAAGTGATGACCATTTCTGAAAACTATCAATTACCCCATACACAGCTGGATACAAGCTTCCCTTCTTACAGAAAGTAAGAGATCCTTATCCTCTAACACCTTTCTAAATAGCTACAAGCACTTAAATACTTGATTAATAACACAGATAGCAGCTGTAGCCGTTTACATTAACCTTTGCAGCTTGAAGTATAGCTATGATTCACATGCATCGAAGGCAGCTTTCCTCTGTGTACCAATGGACAGAAGGCAGAAGTGCTTACATGTGCCTGAAACTGGTAAAGCTTGTATGCTTGTTCCAGAAATTTTTTGCGCAGTTCCACTTTAGACTTCAGGGCCTTCCAGTTGGTCATTATTGCCTGCTGCTTTGCTTTCAGGTCTTCCATCTGTTTCTTTGAGCAATGGGACAGCACATGATCTGCAGAGTGGATCAGCTCCTGCAGCTATACAAAGGATGAAAGAAGAGGGTAGGAAAGACAGAGTCATAGAGATCCAGCTAATATCAGAAAACTTATGACACAGACTATGTTAAATGTACATGAAACTCCAGTTCAAACAACATTTTCTGACCTAACTTTTCTCATGCTAAATAAGTTTCCCTAATTTCAGTCCTATGGAATAACAGTGACATCCAGTGTTCACTAAGGCACATCACAATGGTGTTTTTTCAAATAGGCAGATTTTGTTTCTCCTTTTTACTGTATCGTTTATTACATAAGTAATGCAAATAATAGCTAACCATACCTTGGTTGCCCCAGTGACCATATAGATTAACTGTGACTACATTCCCTTTATGCATACCTCATGCTCTTTTACCTTTAAAAGTGACAAGCAGCTGGTGGGATCAATTCCAGCGTTATCTGCCACATGGCCGAGATGTGAGCCCACTGATAAATAATACTGGGATAACTACTTCAGAAATCTCAATATAACATGTGCTGTTTTAACTATACCATTACATTTACTAAACAAATGGATTAAGAGAAAACTCATACTAGTTTTATTGGTCTAGTTGAAGCTAAGCAAATCTCCTATATACAATGAAGCTTTCTAAATAACAGCTGTTCTCATGAGCTGAAACTTTTTGCAAGTTTGTATAATAAGTCCTTCCTTCTCACAGTCTAACTCCTGCCCCTCTAAACTTGTTGAAAATTCCAGACTGCTGCACCATCTTTCCTTCTATAATTCTCTGTAGTTAATCAATGCATTTTGTGTTCAATGAATATTCCACTTGTGTGCATGTAGAACAGGTTCTGGATTTTTCCTTGTAATCACCTGGAACATTTTCTAGAAGGCGGTAAACACATGATAAAGCCTGGCATAATCATACATTTTAAACAGTGATTAAAATATCCCTGTGAATCACTTCAACAGTCGGCACTCACTATAATATATCCCTTATTTGTAAGGTTTTAAATGACCTGCTTTGTCATTTCCATCAAACCTCAAACATATTAAAAAAAGCAGAAGACTAAGGAAGATCCTTAGTGATTTCCAGGCTCTCACAGACAGCCTGTAATAATTTGGTTCACATTACCAAATTATTACTATGACCGTCTTGGAAACTTGAATTTTGGCTAGACGTTGAAGACCACAATTGACTTTCATTACCTGCTGCTCATTCCCAGAGAGCTCGTGCTCCAGGGCCACATGGTTCCGGAGCTGGGTCTGCACACCTCTCATGTCCTTAGCAACATCATCTGGAATGCTTTTGGACTTCTCCTAGAAGGAAGAAATCAAAGAAAATTTTGTTACTTTCTATTTCCAAACAAAACACACCACAGGCCTACTTCAGTCATTTTGTGTAGTGCAACTCATACTGAATAGTTAAGGACATCCTGGGTTACTCAAGTATGATAGGCAAAAGGAAGCTGGAGAAATCTGTCCTAGTGCATCTGTCCTAGTAACTCACTTGTAAGTATCTTAGTGATTAAGCTACCCAACTGGACTGTGAGAGATGAAGCTTCAAGTCTTTCCTTGATCAGACAATACAGGACAATGTCTTACAGGCTTTGAGTTAAGAATCAATCTTGAATAGCTACTGCAGTGACATATAGTGAATTCTTAAAGTAGCATTAACAACCAACAATGTCAGGCCATTCTTTGGGATACAGGTAGTCTATTTGTGAACCACCTTTAGATAAAAATCTAGTTACATGTGTCAGGAAAGGTGAGTTAAAAATGGCATATATACAAAGAACGATTACTGTAAAAATGAGAGAAACGGAGAAACCATCACATAAAAGGAGACTTAAACATTTATTTAGCTCCACAAAGGTTCTGAGGGGATTTGGTTTTTACACAGACATGCACTGGGAACACAGCAAGCAAAAAGAAAAGGCATTTTAGCTGGAGGACAGCACTGTTGCTAAAATAAAATGATTAGAAACTTGCTCCAAGTCAATTTAGGTGAAAATTAGAAGAACTTTTCCAGCTATTGGAGAAGTCCATTTCTGTAACAGATTCACAGGCTGGTTTGGGGTACCAACAATGCATCTGTGTAAGGTGCTGTAAAAGGAGATACATGTTATAGTTGCCTGTATGATGGCACCGGAGTTGGTGACTTAAGCAAGATCTTCTAGTACTGTGTTCCTATAAGAAATGGCTTCCCCTGGTAGACATCTGACCAGGGTGCACAGGAAGAGATAGGCAAGATGACTGAATTGCCCTCCCACTCCGTAGAGAAGCTTATTAAGAAGATGCTATGCAAGAAGTGTGTATTGGTTGCCTGTGCCAAACTCAGCATGGGGATAAACCAACAGATGGTCTGTGAAGTGTTTCTGAACTGTCACTTGTCACTGTCGTGGAATTAACTACTTCATCATTGAAGTTAAATATGCACCAGGTTCTGAAAACCCCAGCTGGTATTGAGTGAAATATTATGACGTTTGATTTTCCATTCATGACAGGGAAAGGAAATAGGAATAACATAGTTGAATAAGGCAGCCTCTGCCAAAACAAGCAAGTAGAAAATCTACCGCATGTAACCTAACAAAGCCCTGTTGCCTTGCAAACAGTGCAAGCTCTGTTGGATTGCTGCCTCCTGCACGCATTTGCATTAGGGAAAGCACACCCCTTACTACAGCAAGGATGTGGTTTCTCCATGAAATTCTTCAGGATGTTCAGATAGAATAGAAGCCTGAAGATTTTCATTGGGACTTCTTCCTGCAGTTTTCACACTGAGACTGTTTGAAATTATTACCAGTACTGGGCACTGAAATGAGAGGAAAGGTTTTTTGTCACATCAGGTCACATGATTGCTTGACAATCTTCCAGGCTAATGATCACTGTAATCCAGACAAATGGCTTTTTCACAAGACAGTTCTTTCCTCACCACATAAAGCTGCAATAATGTACAAAGAACCACCACAGCAAGGCAGTAAACAGTTTCTTAGTCAAGCCTGATAACTGCAAACAACATTACTATATGCATTGCACTGTGAGACAACTTAGTTCAAGCCCTGCTCTTCTCAGCTCATCCCACAGATCAGCAACTCTAGCTGCGCCTGGTCTCACCAATGATTGTCATAAGCCGACCAGTCAGGCGTCTAAGGATTACCCAGCATTATTTTTTTTTTAACTCTTTGACTAATCACACAGGTTTCTTACTGAGATTTTTTAACAGTCAGCAGTAAGCATGTGAGAATCACAAGAATACTCCACAAATTAAGCTGAAATGAAATTCTCATTATATGAGACTTTACCATTATTTTTTACCTCAATATGGGCCAGAGCATCTGTCAGATCTTGGTAACACTTGTGAATCGCCTCAGAATCTCTCAGCCGCTCACCTCGTAATCTGGTAATTTCCAACAGCTCCTCCCAGGAATTCCTACAAGGGAGGATGGGGAAAAGAAACATGTGAAACATTCAAACTATGAGTAAAGGAGATCAACAGTCTGGAGAAAGACTGAAAGCAAGACCTCGTCTTACTTTGTTTTTCATTCCAGCCATTAAATTCTGTCCGAGTGATTCTCTGAAGGGCAGCATGTCTCTCACCCTACTCTGTCCATGTCCTCCTGTCTACTCCAGGCACTTAAATAGATGGTCCTATACAAGGGTGCACCTCTCCAATATGCTTTTCAGGTTTTATATGCAGGACTTGGAGGAGTGAGTAAGACCCTACTACACCTTCATGCTTCTCTTTTGGGCCAGTGTGGACTGATGCCAGATATAAGAAGCTCAGAACATCTTAATGTTGTTCTACAGAGCAGTCATGGGATTCAAACTCAAAAATCAGAAGCGATAAAGAAGCAACTAAACTCCTAGCCTTTTAGTTAGGTGATCTCGTTTCAAAGGGCAAAGGAAGTTCATTCGCCCCTTGCTTGTAAAGCACCTCTGATGCAATTTACAAGAAGCCAAATCAGCAAGCAGATAACGTCTGCATTATAGTCATCTATTTTTAAATGAGGCATGGCAGCAGCTCTGTTCCAGTGAGCAAACCACATATTTTGCAATTAGAGAATTGGGAGGACATGCCTTATCCTTTTCTAATTCCTTCTCACTTCCTCGTCCTCGAGAGTGAGTTGAAAGGACAAAGCATTATAGAGCTAATACAAGTCTCCCACCTTAGCTCTTTCTGCTTCTGCCGAATTTCCCGGGACTCAGAATGCCCACAGTTCAGCAAGTTGTCTGCCAAGTGCTGGAAAGCCACAACTCTTTTCCCAGCTGCTTCCAACTGGTGTCGGAACGTGTCATATTTGGCACAAAGTTGCTTTTGAAAGAAAAACGACAATAACAAAAAAGGCATTTTGAGTGCTCTTTTTTCCCAAACATATCAGCTCAGCCATCAGAGCACAGCCAAAAGACAGGTAATAAGCTGATCACATTTGGAGACTGAGAAACTGCAGAGAATGACTGGATTTTACCTCCAAAGCCAACGAGGAGCTACAAGCTATTAGCAAAACATGAAGTTTGTGATGCAGATGTGAGGCAGAAACATTACCAGGGATAGAAACAAACATCCAAAGTACAATGAATTTCAATTATTAAATGATATGTTTTCACTTCATGAATGCAAACATGTATTCAGTACTATAACTGAATAATGTAGTCCAACTTTAAGATTTAGGACACAAGATGTTTTGAAATAAATTATAAACATGAGGATTCTGAATGGCTATTGATTTCTAAGGGGCTGACATTAGATTAGTTTCTGTGCCGTGTGAAGAGGTATAGCTGTGGATGTCCATAAATCAGCATTTGTGATGAAAAAAATCCTTAATGGATGTCACACTGAAATATCTGGTTATTAAAAATAGAAAGAAGTTGCTCTCTGAAGGCGTAGACACTTTAGCATGCAGTTCTTTCACACAGCTCAGCCCCCATAGTAACAGGATGCGTTAGGCAATGCTGCCTGCCTGTCATAACGAGTCAATCCTTCCCACCCACTCTTTACCCTTTTCTCTTCCCGTCTCCCAGTTATTTATACTTATTTCTTACTCTGTCTTACAAGTTTTCAAGGACAACCTTAGAATCTTTTTACAGTCTCACTGCATACAGTTTTGTTATTTTGATATGTTACTCAAAAAACTCACCAAGACATGTTTATAATCACTTCCATAGTCTTCAGAGCTGGCTGCTTGTTTCTGCTGAGCGATCCAGTCTTGCAGATCTTCATATTCTCGTAGAAACTCATGCAAGACAAGAGTCTCATCCAGCTTCTTCCCTCTATTGGGGGAAGGAGACAAGACAATACAATTAGACCAAGGAATACAAGAGGAGGGCAATTAGTAACTTTCTTCCTATTAATCTCCCAAACCTCTCACCATCAAAAACTTGTTCTTTTTAATGAAAGAGCTGACTTTATTTCTCAAGATTGGAAATTAGGTATACAGGATGACAGCTGTCAGCAAGGTCAGACTCATTAGCTGAGCTTCCCAGAAAAGCAGTGTAGCTAGCTGACCTCTCTCCTTGTTTTGTTTTGTTTTTTAATTTGTGGTGGTTTGGTTTTTGGTTTTTGGGTTTGTTTTCTTTTTTGGGAGGTGTGGGGGGGTGGGTGCTGATTGGTCGGGGGTTTTTTTTCATTCCTGTAAGAATACCGTTCTTTTTTTTTCCCAGATCCGTCCTGATCCATCTTTCTAGAAATAATCGTAGTACTTATGGAAATGAGAAGGAAATCTCTCTAGCTGAAGATGGTGCACCAGGAAGGCAAGTGCTATGAAAGCCATTTTATGCAATTCTGTTCACGTTGCCTGTTCAGCAAAATTGCTGCAACCTGATGCATATTTTTGACCACCTAGAGTATCTTATAATACAGCCTGACATATTATAAGCCTTCCACAGTACAGAAAATACAAATTTTCCAGCTGCTAACAGTGCCTGGCAATTGTGCAAATATTCCAGGAAAGACGAACCTGGCTTCCCTGTTTGAATCACAAATGGTCACCACAAGAGATGCAGCCAGCTGAGAGAGTCCAGCCCGCCAAGGAGAATGCAGATCAGAGGTACATACCAGAGCACCAATAAGGCACCATGAGACGCAGGTTGACATCAAGCATGAATGAACGCGAAACATTTCTGTGTTCAACACACACAAGCACTTTGGTATTTCTAGATTGAGTATTTCTTTCTCTGAACTTTTCATTCACAGGATTTTCTATTGATGTTTTTAATTTTATAATTGTAAACAAGAATAAAAACAGTTTCCTATGGGCTTAATTATTCTAGTATTCAGACTTATTTATGTTTTATTCTACTTGCAGAGTCCCATTCTTTTTTTGAGCAAAATTTTTGTGGAGGAAAAACCTAAACTGTTCAGACATTTGTTCCTTCCTGAAAACAAACCAGAAGTGTTTAAAAACCCTGCATACAAGTAAAATGTCCTGTTGTAAACACCTTATTGTAACAATAACAGAAAGGAAGTAAAATGAAAAGTAAATGACTCGTTAAAGAATAAACCCCTTCCTATACTAGCACAGCCACTGGGTGTAAAGATAAGTGTAACTGTAATGGTCTCCCTTCTGCTATGTAATGAATTAAGTAATTTTCAAGCAACATTAAGGAAACATTTTAAAAACACTTTTTTCCTTTTGACAGTGGACTCCAAATACCACAAAGGCAAGTCAGAATCCGGCATCTCAAGTCACTTTACAGGATGATGAAAGGTAAAGAGGAAATCTGGGGGCTTCAAATCCTTAATAAGTAGCAAAAGTCCCTGAATGAAATGTCGAGTTCTTGCTTAGCAATAACGAAAAGCTCACGGGTACACAGAATTCTAGCATAGAAAAAAGCAATTTCCTAAATACAACTGAAAAAAGAGGAAATAATGGATATGATCTAAATTCTAGTGAGATAACTGGAGATAACCTTTATTGACTTCAGTGGGCTTTGAATCAAACCCAGGATCCAAGGAGCAGTTCTAGTTTATACCTTGCTGCTGCTAGCTCCTGCAGCTGCTGGAGTCTTGAATGAACTTGTTCCTTTGGTGCATCAACCTCAACATACTGGATGGAGCCCACAAGAGGAAGAGTTTGGGCACTTTCACTCAGTTCTTTCATCAAATTTTGGTAAATGGCAATCTCATGTTCCAGTGCCTGGCAGAGAAAAGAGTGGACTGAGAGCCAGTTTTCCAAGATATGCACTGTTTGCACTTTTGCACCAGCCTATGGTGTAGGCATTGAGACATTAAAACAGGAGAAAAACTTTTTGGAAGCATGTGACATTTCTAAGAGTGGATCAATTTTAGATCATTTTCTAGCAACATTTTTTGGAAAACAAGTGTACATAAATTCAAACAAACTATGTGAATAAAGACAATTAGAAATTCCTAATGCATTATTAGGCAGATAAAAGTATTCCTGGAATAATACTCTATCTGTATCTTTGATTCTAGGAAAAAAAATAAAAAAGGCTTCTGCATGCACATGAGACTGAAAAGGAGATCATAGTCAATTTAGGTCTCAGAAAAATAAGATGAGAATATTCACCTTTCTCCTTTTTCCCCAAACTACATTTTTTCCAACCATATTAGTAAGCTGCATTGATCTCTTCTATCAGTCCATTTACACGTAGACATACATCAATGTGAAATATCTTGTAAAAGGCTAGACACTTAAGTACCAATGAGATAGAAAATTTTACAACCACAGACAGACCAGAAGACCAGGCCAGTATACAAAATTTAAGCGGAGAAATACCTTATGTTTCTTGAGGAGTTTCAGTGTTCCATCTTCATCCTTACCATAGTCCTTGCTTGTCACAAGTGGATATTTTTCTGCTATCCAAGCCTCCAGGTCTGAAGTATTCATTAAAAACTATGAGTTAAAGATAAAGCAAATTAGTTTCTACCTCAACTTTCAAAATACTCGTGTCATTTTTTTGACCTAATAAACTCTAAATGGAGGGTGCACTGTAAGGTTTACTGTGATATTTTATTAAATAAAAAATAAAAAATATTTAATCCCAAGAAATACTATTCCACACTGTTGTTCTGTCAAATCATATGAAAGTGAAGGAGGCCACAGATGGAAGACTTCAGTGCAGGATAACTAAGGTCTTCTACAGGCATCAAAATTCTGGCAGCAAGTTTCAAGTTGTCTCACTTTTCTTTCTTCACATCACTATCCTTACTTGACCCTTTCTTTACCTTATTTACTAAGGGCAGGGGCTAACTGTATAATATTGGTGTGATATTTCTCCTTCGCCTTCCCGAGAAGGTCAAATCATCTATGAAAATCAGACTTCATAAAGCCTATAGTATAGACAGCTGTTTTTATAGATGGAGGAAATAAGAGCCAGGTGACCAAATTCCGCAGGGAACATCCTTTAGGTGGGCCTGTGAACTCTACGAAAATGCTGTTTATGTCTACAAAACTGCTTGTGTTATCTGAAGAACTGTACTCCTACGTGACCACCGATGACAGAAAATTTGGATTATTGAGATAAATATTTGCAAGCAAATATAATTATTTTTTTAAACAGGCTGAACATAATGGTCCAGTATCCTGTTGAAAATAATAGGGCCAAAAGTCCTAACT
>NW_009647046.1:5397530-5398316 GCF_000708025.1 Charadrius vociferus
AGGCAAAGATTGGCTGGTACAAGAGATCCCTTCTTTTCTGATTTCCTTGTCATAATTCTCCAGTAGGAAGGGACAGTTCAAGACCCATTACATTACTTAAGTCAAAGCTTGAGGCTGTATAAAGATATTAAGAAAGGAGCTACTACCAGGAGAAATGTGTATTCTATACACAACCATAAGGGATGTGTACAAAGTTCAAGGCAAACCCCTAGAGCAGCAGCTCTAGACTGGGGGCTGCATTCAGCTACGCAACTCCATCCTCCATTCCCGTGAGTCTGGCCTCAAGCAACTGAAGTGAATATCAATCCCAGCAAAGATGTTTTGTTTTATTCACTTTAAAGCTTTGGTCCTCTTGTTTGTCTGAAGAAGCTACTGCGTGAGCACTTTGCTGTAATTTGTACCTCCTGGAAGCCAACGGAGTGCTGCAGCTGCTTCATCCTTTCCTCACAGGCTTTCTCCAAGCCCTGCCAGGCCATCACAAGCTCCTGGCATTTCTCACTTATTTTCTGAGCTGATGGATGCTGGCCTACAACCATTGTCTTTCCTTTATCCAGGACCCGCTGGACTTGCTGTTTGTGGGCATTCACTTCTGCCTGCAGTTCCTGGGAATGAGATAAAAGAAAAAATAGGAATAAAGGGAGGGTACGTGAGGACGAAGAGATTCTATGTGCTCCAGTCCTAAGCAAAACTGGCAGCTGGTGGTGGTGGGCGGAGTATAGCCAGTGGACACAAAGACTGTTTCTACAACAGCTGCAGCCCCAGCCACCAGCCCCAGCCTCACTTGTA
>NW_009647046.1:5398394-5419306 GCF_000708025.1 Charadrius vociferus
CAGCATTACTCACTGAAGTCCTCAGCCTGGTGCTTTGGCCTGGTTCTACCCCTTCTCCTTACCACGCACCTGCCCCTTCCCCTGCCCAGCAGCCAAGGTTTGGGAGATGGAGCAGGACAAGGCATGAGACACAATGCTGAGGGATTCAGAAAAAAGTGTTGAGCTGCTGATGGGAAAACAAAATATCCCAGAAGATGAATGGGCTAGAGGATGATGGGAAGAGAGACTTTGTCAACACTACCACGAAATTCATTAGAGTCCTGCTCCATAAAGCCCCCCCCCAGTGGTCTTATAACCCCTGTCATGCAACTTGCAATTCAGGTGCTGCAAAATCCAATGTTGCCTGTGGTGCAGGGCGGCTCTGAGGTGCCCCTCTGGCTGTGAGGCACTGCTACAAAGAATCAAACTCTCCAGAAAACAGTGTTAACTTGTCTTTGTAAATATATTGACTGTGGCTTGTTCAAATAATTTTACAAGCAGTACAGAACTAAAATAAACATTAAATGGCTGTTATATCCTCTCCTAGAGAATCTAGCATGCACATACCTCAAGACTGCATGTCTAATGAAGCAGTAAGCATAGAACTAAAATAGGATAAGCATATAACAGTCAAAACATTCAAGCCAGACCAACCCAAAAAGCAAAAACCTCGTTTGTCCTATTTAGTGTGAGGTACACTTGAGCTTTTTATCCATTTCTAATGGGAAGAGCTACAAAATTTCCCCAAATCGCCACATTGCTGACTTGTCTCAATCCACTGCAACAATTTTAGCTGGGCTAGCGCTGGAAAGGTGAATGTACTCATTGAAAGTGTGGCAATACATTTTGCTTGCAACCGCCTTGCTGGAGGACTGTGCCGGTGTCAGTTTGCAGGCTGAGCTGAAATGCAATGTGCCGACGTGCTATAACACACTTGATTAAAGGAGTTACCTTGTGTTTTTGCAGGAGGCTTTGAGCCACATCCAAGGACTTCCCACAATTGGTAGAATAGGCAATGGGCAATCGCTCGTTAATCCAGTTCAGTTCCATGTCATGATAATGGTAGAATTCATAGAGATCCACTGCAGCTTCCAGCAACTTACGCCTCTCATCAAGAGGTGCTTGCAAAGACTCAAACCTAGGGGTCGTCCATTAAATTGATGTTAAAACAAAGCTTTATCCTGATTCTGCCAAGGGAATTACACTATGATACCACTGTGAAAACTAGAAAGCACAGGACGCTTTGCAATTAAATTTCAATGGTTAGTGCTGGCTGTACATACAAGAATCCCTTCTCCAGAAGGATACTTTTGGCAAGTAGACTTACATGATAACAGTAAATGTAAGCAGAAGAAAAGTTATTTACAGTTTTGAGGTCCTAGGCTTGTCCTATGACATTTTGAGAAGCTAGTCGCTGTTGAATGGTGGATCACTGCACCTGTTCGAAAGCAGTGGATGAGCTACGGATAAGCAAAGGACTAGAGGAGGAGTGCAGCAGGCAATTAGCAAGGTCCAGTAATAAGGGTTAACATGGGTCAATAGGCATTCGTGTAGGTGCAGATCAAAGCACAGTTGTGGTACAAGGGGGAGGAGAAATCATTCCTGAATATGGGTTAAACTTAATCACCAGAAGGTATTTTCTAGAAGGTAGAACAAAAAATGCTATTTGTCACAAGGGGTGGAAACAAAAAGAGAGTGACACCTCACCTTTTCAGATATTTCTGTGTTTCATCCAGAATCCTCTGGGAGTCAAAGTGATTGGTGGCCATTTTCCTTGCATGAGATACAATAGAGTACATTTTTTCTGCCAGCTCATGAGTCTCATTTTCCAGTTGTCTGTGCTGCTTGAGTAAATCCCGGCTGGAGCGCAAATCATGGCCTGTCTCAGATTCCTGAAGAACTTTCTCAATTTTCTCTATCTTCTTTTTGGCATCCTGCCAGGAAAAGATTGCAGCATACTTGTACTGACCTTTCAACATTTTTTTCTTTCACTCAGCCCCTACCATGACAGCTTCCTGGACACAATTTTTAAATCTCTAAGTCTTTCTTGGTAACATGATGGCCAGGTGTCTCTAAGAGGCATCTGCTGGGAATATTTTGTGTTGCACACTATTTTGGAGTACTTTCTGAGACACTAAAGTACATCATTAAAAAGTCTCTTTGAACTATCTTCAGTGACATAATACAAAATAATCAAACAATCTTCAAAGGCTTCAGATTGTAGCTACAACACAACAGCAGTTCCATGACATACTGGTATCAAGACAGCTTCAGAGCACGTTGTTCCTCTTATACAATTTGCCTGGATGACAATGTACTTAATACAGGGCCATGCCTCCGACCCCCAAACTGACTCTAAGCAAGCAGTTATGTTTGCACAGCATTGACCCATGCAGAGAGTTTTGATTGTTTTCCCAGTACAGTACGGCCACACAGATGCAGTGCTGAGCCTGAATTCAACAGCTTTGTATCTTGGTGCTGTGCTGACACCATTATCCTGCTCATAACTTTGGAGTTAGCTTGGTAAGCATTATATTGGGTTTTCTCTCCTGAGGTGGTAGACAAAATGGACACCTTAAAATACACTTTTATCTGGATGCTATTCTGTTTTTTTTTGTGAGGACCACACAACAGGGAACCAGACCCCTAGGCAATGCCTCCCCTCTGTTCCCCATCACCCCCTGACCTGGAGCAGTTCCATGAGCTGTTCTTGCTGCCCAGCTTGTCTCAGCTTGTCGCCTCGCTCTATCATCTTGCCATACAATTCTTTCCACTTCTTTTGAAGCTCTGACATCTTCTCCCGGATAGAAATTGCAGCATAATGGTTGTCTTGAATCAGTTGATTTCCTTTCTGGAGAAACACAGCACATTGTTTTTTTGAGCAGATCAGCATCTATGAAGTTTGGGACAAGATGGAAGACTTAGCTCCAAAACTGCCTTCACCTTTATCAGTGTTGCAAAGTGCTCCTCATTAGCCATCATTTCCTTCTCAGCAGCCTCATGCCACTTCAGTTTGCGCAGAACATTTGTTGGATCACGATAGGATTCATCTGACGCAATCTTGTACTTCTCTTCCATCCATATCAAAAGCTCAGCAGCGTCACGGTTAAACTCCTTACAGAAACAAACAGGAGTAAATTGATTTAACTTCTGATTCTGTGTGGGTTTGCAGTGCATCTTTGCTTTTAGGATCAAGTCCTGACTTTTTTTTTCCCTTACATTTCCTATGTGATTCCTATTTTCGTATCAAAGTTGTTCTACGTAATCAACACTTAATTCAAGAGTATGATCTTGAACCATTGATGAGTTTTTAAGCCCTCAGAGTAATATCTTTTAGTCCTTTTCTTACCACATTTACTAATATGTTGCTTTTAACTGTCAGTGAAGGTTTGCATTTTTGATAGACTATTTTAACTGTTAGTGGTCCCGTTCTCCAGTATAACTTTGTATCTCAGCACTGGAAGCTAAATTTGGTGCCGAAAGTACGGTTACTGTAATAACTGTGCCAAATTATTAAGACCCAGAACAATAATAAATAATGTGCAAAATAAACTTATCCAGTAGACAAAATACTCTGTTGGTGTTTTTCATTCAATATCTCCATTTTGTTTTGGTATTTTGCTGTGGTCATGTCTTTGTAAGATTTATCAACAATCTGTCACCTACTCCCTGGAAAGTGAAATCCTCTGGCTCATAGCCAAACAGAAAGTGAGCTGCAGTAGGAATGCTCAGCAGTTTGAGATCCGTCCCATATTAAGACAAAAGATAAAATCACTTCACCCGTGCTTGACCAAATCTGCAGTATCAGTCCTTTTACCTGCAGCTGTAGGGAATCCAACAACCTCTGTTTTCTCTGGGAATTGCTTTGTATCAGCTGCTCCCACCTTCGCCGGAGAGTGACCATTCTCTCTTCAATGCTACCAAGAAAAACAGGAAGTCCAATGTAGTACTAGTCATTTTTGTTCCCTTTGGCTGTACTGTAGTCATGACTATGATATAAATGGAATCTAGTTCAACACCTCTGTTAACAGGATGAAGGGACATATGGCCCTGTCCCATGACCATGCTGAGCTCATCTGGAAAGCAGCTATTGCTTGCCAGCTACTCTGGATTTTCCTTTTGTATGGCTGTGTTACATTAGTGAATTGCAGTCATGTATGCTTGACTAAAACACCCAGACCTTTCTCTTTCTCAAATATTTCCCCTTAACTAATAATTTTCTCTGTGATACAAGTGCAATGAGGCTCTGGAATGGCCTTCTAATTGTAGCAGTGCTGGCAAAAATCAGATTTTAAGAACAGTTCTATAAATTTGTGGAGGGAATTTTCAAGACATTGTCACTTGTGATCACAAGAACATGGTCTTTTTGACCCAAGAGGTCCATTCTGACCCTATATTTCTAAGTCTTGTTTGTGCAGAGGTCCCCTTACTAGATCATAGTGGCTCTAGCACAGTAAAGGAATTACAGATGATAGTTGAGCTTCAATAAAAACATGAAGGAGCTGCTCCTGATGAGTTATTTCCTTGCGAAGTCTTCTCTAACTTTTTTACAGCAAACATTAATTCTAATATTTGACACCCATAAATGAAGGAAAATTTGTTTTATGTAGGCATTTAATGAGTTTACATTAAAGAATTTTTAACACTGTATGTAATTTATGACACAAGGCGAATTATTCTAGCATTCTGAGAAATGCCACTTTTAACCTAAAGCATTTCACTTATTTGTCCTGAGAGCACAGGGAGTCTGTATTTTTTTGAAAACTTCCCTTTCCCCCTGCCCTCATCCAGCAGATTTCAGCTTGGAGGTCAACGAAACCCTGGCTCAGAGAAAGTTTTTCATTTCACCCTAATCACACTGGACCATTTATTAAAGTTAAATAAAAAAGGAAGGAGTTTGGACTCACACATGAGATGCAAAGTGCCTGCTTTCTATTAGGTTCACCCCATTTTCATTAAGTGCTTCAACTCGTCTCTTCAGTGCCATCAGCACTTGTTCAAATTCCTGATGTCGCTTCAGCAGGCTTCGAACAGCATCTACGTGGTCCTGCATTTAAGAAAGAAAATTTGATCAAGTTTTTTCTTGGTCATATGTTGTTTCTGTGGCAATAAAAAAAAAAATACTTGGACCTTATTTTCGCCCTTCTCTTTCAAGCAGGAAATATAGTGTACTTTTTGCATATGCCTAAGGATGTTCAGGGCTACAAACAAGCAGCAGGTGTTTAGGTTTATATAATACCTGGTTCTTCTGCTTTATGTTTCCACTATGTTTTCATTTTCACCTTTTAAGAAAATCTGCATTTTGCATTTATGCCAGCACTCTGGCACATCTAGGTAAGTGCAATACAAAAGGCAGTAACTATGTAAGGCTGTATTCCACTTACTTGACCCAAAAGTATTGAAGTTTCAGTTTCAACTGAAAACATAAAAGATGATGATATACCACAACCTCCTCCTTCACTGATCTTGTGAAGGCCTACATTTGGTTTTTCCCTTTATTTGATTTAATGGTCTTAAAATACTCAATGAAAAGAAAAAGCTTTATTTTTTTTTAAGTCAGGTTTTTACTCTACCAAAAAAAATATTAATTATGTTCAAGCTGAAACCTTTTTTTTTAATAGTTAGCCACTAAACTGAGTCAATCATATATAAACCATCTGACATGTACAAACACAGCAAGTCACAACTCTAGCTGTTCTCAATTTTTTTTTTTTGAGAGACTATGAGCTCCGTTCTCATTAAGATGAGTAAGAACATAAGAACATTAATAAGAACCTGAAAGTCTAGTTTCCAAGTATTAAAATGCCATGACCATAAGAATGAGGAAACTGATCTAATGAAAAAAATTGCTGCTACTTTCTGGATGAGGAGACAAAGTAGGAGAAAACAAAATCAGCTGCTGTACATACCCCAAGGTCATTTCCCCGGAGAAAGGCCTCATGGCCAGAGAGGGCTGCATTAATACGGTCTCCCTCCCTATTGAACTTCTGCAATTCCAGCCCGTCCTGCAGCTTTTTCCGTCGCTGTTCCCACATTTTCTCCAGCTCTTTGTTCTCTTCAGCAAGCCTCTCCATGGACTGGTGGACATCTACGGTCCTGCTGTTACTGGGTTGTTCGTGGATTACTTTGCGCCCTAGCTCTTCCAGCTGCACAAACCTTCCCAAAGTCAGAAAGAAAAGTGAGACCTCACTGCATGAGGCAATATGAATTCTCTTTCATCACAGCTCTTGGCTGCCTTGGTAGTACCTAGACATTAAGCTTCCCTCCCTTCCTTTCACTCTTTTGCTGCTAGCCATGGTTGTGCACTACAAAGTACAGCTGATTGTTTGCTCAGGGATACATGCTGGAGGCAGTAGGCAAGATTTCCCCATTTGGAATGAAAGCCCATATAAGCAGGCTTTCCCATTAAAAGGGAAAGGAGGGGCAACTCAGTATATGGAGCTTCATAACAGTGCAGAAGGAGAACTGAAGATGATGGCAGCTGGAAGCACAAGGCCTCAGAAGGGAGGGACTCGGGGAACTGAAATAAAGTGCAGATGGCACTATCTGAGTGTCAAGAGAGCTTGTGGAATACTACTCCAAACATACAGCTCCTCCTTTCCTCTCCATCAGCCATCAGGATAAGTATGCAAAAGCTAACTGGATTTTGTGTTCCGCAATCTCCCTTTAACACTAAGTTTCAAGAGTATTTGAATAAACTCTAAGCATCAATTTAATACACAATTTATGTACATGATACACATGTTTCATCTCCACAGTACTGTTGTCACATTACCCCACTCTGCCCACCCTGACAGAATCTCTCTACCTTTCTTTCTGAGACCTAATTTCTTTCAGCAGGTCCTGATGTTCCTTCAGCAATTGCTCTGCAGAAGCCACATCCACACCCATTTCTTCACTGCTCAGTTTCTCCCGAATGCCTTCTGCCCACAGCAGCAGCCTGCGGCTGTCTTGCAGGAAGGACTGTTTATTTTGGGCCCGCTGAAGAATGTCCCTCTTCCTTTGGGTCTCCAGCTTGAGCTTTGCCAGAAGCCTCTCCATGTTCTCCACCTGCTCAGTGATGGCCCTGCTTTCTGCAGGGTTGGTGTCCTTAATCCTACCAAGAGGAAATACATTAAATGGGATACACACTTCAGGCATTTAGAGCTTGAATCGATACTATTTAAAAGGCACGGATTTGGATATTTACACTTCCATTAAAAAGAAAGTCACCTAATGCCACAAATGCTCCACACTAGCAAGAAATATTCAGCATTCTGCAGAAAGCACATCCCTGCAAAAGACTGGTAATACTGTTGTAGTTCAATGATTCATTCCCATTGTGAATGTACAGAAAACTTCAAGAAGTGAAAAACTTTAAATTCATATTTCAAATTCAAACTCCTGTGCACAATTCTCTGCTGTCTTTCTTCCTTCATCCTTGCTTTCCTTGATTACCCTCATTCAGGACCTAAATGATACCTAATTCAAAATGTGGAAGTAATTCCCACTAGCAGAGAAAATTTGTTAGACCCACAAACAATCCTGTGATGTTTATCCTCCTACAACAGTGAATTCTGGAAGCAATCGCTTCACTGATCACCCAGCCATACTCTAGAGAGATGCTCTCCATCCAGCAGGCAAGTCAGGTCTTCAGGTTGCTAGAAAGAGAAACTTCACAAGCTGCTCATTCTCTTTATACCCGTAATTTACAACGTGATCTTAGAGAACTAGCAAAGAATATGGAAACAAAGAGCAGATTCCTTACGATTTTGCAACACTCCTCAAGTATTCAATTTTCCTCTCTATCACCAGGACCTCTCTCTCAACTGTAGACAGTTTGCGCTTGTCTGACTCCAACCCAGCAGGCGAGTTCCCTGGTTCCAGATCCCCAAGCTGGACCATCTTGTCTTGCAGTAGTACTCCTATGCTCTCACAGTCCTGAAGAAACGTCCTCACATCAGCCACTCCAATCAGCTCAGAGCCCTTCTCCTCCTTCAGAGTTTCCATGCGTTCCCACCTTGGAAAGAGACAAGCCGATTACTTGCATCTAGCTCCAGCCATTACCCCAAAACTTGCCATCACCTAGACAGCAGATTCAATTTATAGCCTTCATTATACATGAGCTATATCCTTTTTTCTATTCAGAAAAAGCCTTGTATAAAGATTTCATCAGGAATCAAGTGGGTTGAAGGTGGTGAACACTAGCACTCCCCCAGAGTCTCAAAGTTCATCCCAGTGCCATCTCAAGCATGGGAACCCTGCTCAGGTGACCAGAACACACTGGACACAATGCCAATAAACAACAGTGGTCAAAATCAGGACCATGCTGTGCTTGTCAGTTCCAGTTGGGTGGCATGGTGCCAGGAGTATGTACACAACAGGTACTAAACATACTTGGTGAAGTCAAACAAGGTTTGATGTTCCTTTCAATATTTGTGAAGGGCACCCTCACCCTGATGTTTAAGTAACCAAATCAGTTGCTAAAGTGCAATAGAGACAGAATTCCTCTGAATCCATCGCTGTCACCTGTGGGTGGATTCATGTTGTCCTTTAATGCACAAACACACACACAGACACAAATTGATGCAGTTTAATATCTCAGTGTCAGGGGCCTTGAAGCACTGCAGTCCTGGAGGCATAACACCAGGCTCAGGGCCAGCCTAGCGCCAATGCGGCTGAGGGCTGTCCCCTTCCCACTGGTGACAGTGGGGACAGGCTGCCACACAGCTCTGAGGATCAGGACTCACCTCTGTCCCTGACTATCACCCCAGGCCTGCCATGCTCGCCTCCCTGCAGGACTGGGCCTGCATGCTGAGACCCCTCTGCTCATGCCAGCTCCCCATCCCAAAGGGAGCAGCCAGCCCTCGCTGTTCCCTGGCAGCCTGGTCCAGGCCTCACACCAAAAATGGGCTTCCCAGCCAGGCCGCAGCCCTGCCACAGACCAGTTGGGCTGTGGGGGCTATGGGCTGCCCACAACCCCCCTGCCTGCCCTGCTCCCTGGCTGGGGCGGTGGGACAGGCCCCGGCCGCGAGGCCCAGCCCAGGCCCCAGGGAAGAGCAGCCCCTGTCCCAGTCCCTGTTTGGGGGCAACAGCCGCACCCGAATACAGCAAACCTCAGCCACAAGCAAAAACCTCCCCTCAGGGCAATTCTGGAAGCTAAAAATCTATCAGGCAGGTATTCTCTCGGTGTAGCCTAGACGGGGTGTGACAGGTCAGCTCTCCCGTTGCCCCCATGAGACAATCCTGTGTTTCACCAGGAGCAGCTTTACCTGCTGTTGATCTCTTCCAGCCAGATCTGGATCTCAGAATATTTGCTGGGACTGATTTTTCCATATTTAACCGCTAATTTTTCAATATCTCCCAGCTGGCCTTTGCCTGCAGCCAGTTCCGTTAAAAAGCTCTAAAATAGAAAAGACACAAGAATACAGAATTTGAGGTTTTTCCTTTTCTATGGACATGACTCTCAATAATCTTCCATATCCACTCATCTCCCACTTTCACAGCTGTCTTCTGCGTTTTGCCTGTCTGCTGACACCATGCCCACCTGCGCATGTAGTTCCCCTATAGCCGTCCCAGCCCCCCCTGGTGTGCACCCTACACCGATGCACATATGTCCCACTCCACTGGGATGCAAGCACACTGAAGGGTTTTTTTCATCACCTGGCATTCTTCTTCAAGTGGCATAAGATAAGCCACAAAGAGTCCTTTTGTACCGTGATATTTGTACAGGATATCACATCCACAGGAAAAGTTAAAGGGACATAATCGCATCAGCTTCAATAAGCTCAGCATAGTTTATATGAAAGAAATACCTGATCTATGCATGAACTCCATAAATTGAAACGGATGAAAAGACTCTCAAAACTTCATCTCTCAACTGTATCTATTCTCCCTAGGTCAATTTGATTTAAAAGGTGTGGTCTGTGAGCAAGGAAAAGGGGTACCTCATATTTCTGCTGCATGACTTCCACATTGTCTGCTTGAGGCTGAAGAGTCCGGAAAATGTTCTCTTTATCTTTCATCCATGACTGAAATTCTTCGCAAGAGCTACAGAAGCGGTAATATCCAATCATCTCCTCCAGAGCCTTTTTTCTGTCCTGTAAAACAGATGAACACTTAAGTATTGCTGTAAAAGCTCCTTGCTGTTCGAATTAAAAAAAGATCCTTGCATTTAAACTACAATACACAGGTGGTAGCTTAGTAGTTTTGCCAGAAACAGCTGCAAGAGAACAGAACATATTACCTGAAGACCACAATACTTCTTCCCAGAGCAACAGTGGTTTAAACACACAAGAGAAGTAGTTGGAGAGTGCTCAGTCCCTGACAAGCAGCAAGGCCACTGTGCTGCTCGCTGCTGCTGATTGAAGATTTACCTCAGTAACCTCAGGAATATGTAAAAGTACTGAACAACATGTTTCTGTTGGTCTTTAAGGCAGGATTGCGGCAGGTGGGAATGAAAAGTAATAAAAGGAGAATGTAGATTATGGTTGGTTTTGGTTTTTTTTTTTGGTATCAGGTAAAACAGCCCAAAGATTGAGGAGTTCCAGCAAGCAAACATTAGGGGGGAAAAAAAAGAAAAAAAGATTACACAAAAGAATCCACTCATCATGCAGTAAAAAGATGAGAAGGTAAATGGGAAGTTTGCCAATATAAAATGTGTTTTGATAGAAAACTTCAGTGATAATCTCAAGCCTTGAAGTCCCACAGGGTAGGATTGAGGCACGTTATTAAACTGAAAAGCAGAAGTCAGCATAGCACTTAACCTCACTGTGCATTGCTTTGGACTTAACTATTTTCGTGAATTGCAAAACATTGGAGAGGATACTATACCTCAGCCATGCTCTGTAGATTTTCATAAAGTGAATCTATTTCATCTTGGGTCTTCCAGATATTCTCTGGAAGAAAATGAACATCTGGACCGGAGATTCCAGGGAATGCAGCTTCAGATGTTGCCCAGGTTCGACTGAATGGCAGCTTATTTGTCTTTTGATTTAAGTCACTTGAGGCTTCCTTCTTCACCACCTGTTAAACAAAATTTAACCAGAACCAATGGATGAATATTTCCGATTTGGATAAAAATTTCACATGGAAGGAATGTTTGGATTTCCTAGTTCAAGTAACAGCATTCTCAGCCTTTAAACAAAATATTTCCAGTATTTGTTTGAATCTGTTTCCTTTTTTTATTATTCTGAAAGAATGAACCAAATAACTGAAAGACATTTTAGTTTTGTTTAAAGAAGTTTCATTCAGCTCATTTTTAATTATAGTGACTGAGTAAAAATTCTCATTTTGTGCCTACATCAAAGCGCTTTTTTTTTTTTTTAATTTTTAAAGTTGTCAACAAACCAAGGAATTGACTAGGCTCACAGTTCTATTTGTGGTGATGTTTTAGTACCTGAACTTTTCCAGTTTCAAAGCCCGTGAGTGCCCCAGTGAATAAATGCTTTTATTTGCACATCGATACCATCTTGTCACATACTTTTTCATGTTTAATAGCAAAGCAACAGAATTTTTGTTCTAATAAAAATTAATGTTAGAAAGACGAGGTAAAGGAAAGACCCAAAGTAGTGCTCATAGCTCTCAAACTGGTTTGGCTAAACATTGAGTGATCACAAAATTCTGAAAGAAGCAAGCTGTGAAATGTGTCATTCATCTCCCCTGACTTCTGTTGTCAAATGAGCTGATCCTCAAGTCAAAAGCTCCCTTTCTAGTCAGTGAGAAAGCAGGGTATCTGCAAAGGTTGACTTCATCCCATGTGCCTTAAACATCCATCCTGAGATGGTATGAATTGCTCCTGGAGCTGTGGGATAGTTCATCACTATATTAGGATGCAGAAAGAATTTCTAAATATGTCCAGATTAAAAGTCTACTTTTTAAAGCTGATTGAAACTAATAATGTTATGGAATAAAGAGTGCAAGGGTATTTGTGAGGACCAGTAGAGGAAACTAATATAGATTTCTAGCATTTCACAGAACACTAACTAGGTGGGCCACAAGTGGCCAATGAACTTCTTTGTCAGCTAAAAATTTGCCTCAGTTCTAACTAAAAATTTCTTCTGAATTAAAATATGCTCCTGTTTAGGTCAATTGGAATATTCTATTCTGGTTAAATAAAAATATTTTACACAATTAAAGAACATTTAATTTACATTCTTCAACAAAATGTGAAACAACCCCTCATCTACTTACTGCAGCTGGAGCTTGCTCTGCTGCAATGCCAGCCTGCTCTTTCAGGCGTCTCATCTCAGAGGAGTAGGCTGCAATCTCCTTCTCCAGGCGCAAGTGACGATGCAACAGTGCTTCAGCGCTTGATTCATCTTTTCCATAGTCCTTGCTGGCCAGAAGGGGCTGCCTTTCTCGCAACCATGAATTTGCTTCATCGATGTCTGCAAAGTACTGAAGGAACACAGGGAAGAAAACACTTGGCTTCATCCTGAAAGTATCATATCTAGCTCCTTCTTCTTTTGAAAATAATAAATAAGGCAGAAATGCCATTAGGTTTGCAGCTATAAGGTTATTTCCAGGTGTTGTGAAAGCTATGAATAAGGTAGCTCTAAACCTGTGATGTATTTCATGATCACATCAAGCACAGATAATTCACAGAATCACAGTGAGTAAATAAATTCAAGGATTGACTATATAACTCTTTAAAAACTCCTAACTAACCCAAACTTTATGGTGCTCAATAGCGGTGGTAAAAGGAACCCAGAGCGTACAACATTGGTAGGCACCACGTAATTCCAATGGGTATTTACTAAAGGTTCTAAGGAATAGCCCAACAACAATGAACTCAGCCTAAACAAAAGCTTTCTTCTTTTTTCCAGAATTCGCAGTCTGCCTGGTATGGTTGTAAAAAAGCAGAATAAGATTTTGAGATATAGAATAAAGATACAGCAGGAAAAAAAGAAGAAAACCCATAGTAGTGAAGGAAAAAGAAAGAAGAACTAAAACATTATAATGATGTTGAACTTACTAGACAGAAGAGAGAATTTAGACTTTGTCAAGAACAAAGCTGTTAAGTCTTGTTCAAGTGTCTCATGGGAAAAACAGACTGAGCAAAAAACTTGGGGAAGATATAATAAGAATACCTGAGATAACGTGATGTGATTTGTGAATGCTGCTTTTATTAGAGCTCTTTATTTGCAGATGTGTGAGTGGTTGTTGGTGTACAAGTATAGACCAGAATGGCAGAGTTTGGGAAGTTCACAGTCAATCCAAGTCTTATGGCATGTTTCTTTTGTTGTTGGTTTTTGGGTTTTTTTTCCCATGTTAGAAAAATGTCACAGAGCTACCCAGATCCCACCCTCAAAAAAGACTCTGCATCAGCACTATTTTGTGAGCTATTTCCATTAGCATTTTTCACTTAAAGCAACTCCTAGCTGCTCAAATCTCCTGTCTGGCTGGCTTGCAGGAGGATTGAGAATTTGCTGCTGGAGATCTTTTTGAAAAACAACACCTGAAGGCTTCCTGCCACTGCTGCCCTGCACGCATGAGCATGGGGAAGAAGTGAACCGCATCTGTGTCCCCCATACCACACACCACAGCAGAGCCCTGCTTACCTGTTTGATGAGAGCTGCTGCCTGCAGGCGGTTTTTGCGATCAGCCACCTCATCTTGGAGCTGCTGCCACAACTTCTGGAGGTTGTCTGTCTGCCTCAGAATGTCCTCCTGACGCACGGGGTTCTTTTGGCTCAGCTCCCAGCCCCTCCTCATCACATCTGCACATATGGCCCTGTGGGAGTTGCACTCTGCTTCGAGAGCCTTGCAGAAGGACGGGAGACATGTCAGCACAACTCACTCCACACCAGCTGAGGGCGAAGAGGGGGTCCTGTTCTCCACTACTGTAAAACTAAGAGCCGTGTGTCTTACCAATGCCTATGACTTTTCCCTGAGCCCTGAGATGATTGCCCCTTCCCTCCACACACACAAGTTACTTTCCTAGTTTTTGCCTTTGATGTGAAGCTTGTTATGCAGTCTTCTCTGAGGTACATACTTGTTTGTTGTCCATCAATTCAGCTGCTTTATGCCTTCCAGAAGCAAAAAATACACAAACAGCTGCACACAAATGTATATTAAAATTAAAGAAGAGGCTCCTGTTTCAGTTTTGTCATGCAAGTTCTCAAGTCCACAGGTCTCTTCACTTGTTCACAGTGATTCTTTGCCGTAAGAAGGCAGTAGTTCATATAGCTAAACTTTTGATATTAGCGCACAGCAAGCTCTTAGGGAAAGTGGTAACAGATTTGCAAGCTCACGCAATGTTACCCATCCTGCCTGTTACCCATCTGTCTTCTTTTCACCATCTCTTTCTTTCCTCACATCTCTCTTGGCCAGGAAAGGTGGGTGGGAAAACCAAGAACTAGCAACCTTTTTTCCCTCCCATCCAAAGTGAGCAAATATGGAGCCCAGTGTCTTCACTAGAAGCTGCACTTCTAGTCCAGTGTGAAGCATATTCCTTCTCTACTCTTTACTTCCCCTCTTGAGGAAAAATCCCAACCCTATACATTTTTTAAAAATTCTAAATGCTGGTCATGACACTTGAGATAATGAGTGGTTTGACAGCTTTCTTATAAGTGCTGCGCTGACTGAACTGAAGGACATAAATGTTCTAAAATCTTGCTATAATACAAAGACAAAGCACCACCACCAAAGTAAGATACCTTGTGCTTCTGAATAGAGGCTGTAATCTGGCTGACATCTTTCTCTAGTGTTGTCGTTCTTGCTAGCTTCCATTTCTCAGAGATCCACGATTCTTCCTCTTTGCAGTCACGAAAGAATTCAAAAAGCTTCAAAGCATCTTCTAGCTGAGATTTTCTGAAACAAAGGAACAAATAGTGTATCTCAATCAGAAACAGGATCCCATGGACACAATGGTAGCATAATCAAAGAAGAATTTCGAAAATCCAAAATTTGAATGCCTTTAACTCCTCTTTGTCATAGGTTAATTTATTCATGGAAGATGACAAAAGAAACAAAATTACATTTCCCTCTTCCTTTAGGAGAGGAGGAGCTAACCACATGCTATTCAGACTTCATGTAAAGCAAGTCATAATAAATGCTGAGCAAGCCATTCTTCATCTACGAAAGCAAGCGATCTCTTTCAGTCAACTGCAATCAAGACACTCAAGTTGCTTGTGTTACATATTTATAAATGGAAAAATGAAAAATTTCAAATGCTGGGAAGCTCTGCCTTCTGATTAAGGGAGTGATTGGCCATCCCAATCAGGAAGAACAGAGCCATAAACACAGCCCTACCGTGACTTGCTCAGAGCTGTAAGGTTCTGATACAGCTGACGAAGCATCTGAACTTTTGCATAAAGCACTTCTGGTTTAACTGTGCTGTGTTTGCTGATTTCTGCTGTCTTCTGGGTGATATGTGTCAGTCTATCATCATAGGCAGAGATCTGCGAGTCTACCAAGTTGTGCTTCTGCAGCAAATCTACTACTTCCAGGAGCTGCTTCCCACAGTCCTGGGAACTCACTAGTACCTGCAAATAAAGTGACAAATAAAAGGCATTGGTAGAGAGTGCATCCAGGGGCTCAGTACAAAGAAATCAGTTGAAAGATTCCTGTTGACTTATATTGCTTCTAAATGTAAAAGAATGATGTCAGCTAGGTAAAGCTGAAAAGCTGCCTAATTACAGGAAACATACTTTTCTTTCAATTTCAATAAGCTAACTGAAATAATCCAGAGTTTCTATCTATTGCAGCACAAGTAATAGTCTCTTCAAATAAGCATCTGTTTTCCTACCTAAGTTATTCCTACTGATTAAGTACTCAAGGTCTCAGAATTCGTGGGTTCAAGGAGTAGCCCTTTCCTATACACTCATCGGTAGGCAGACTGATTCACAGTCTGTATTTGGAGAATTCTACAATATCTCATTTTATGGTATGTTTTGGCTGCAATGTTTTTTGTTTGTTTGTTTGAGGAACTTACTTGCCTCTGATATCTAAGTAATGAAAATAAGCACTTCATAGTATTTAATTGGTGGCTGACGAAGGTACCAAGTGCTTAAAAGTCTGTCGTCTTTCTAATTGTATCAATGGATACAATTATCAATCCTATTGTAAGATGTTATCTTTCCTTACCAGTCTTTTCCCAAATCCTCAGGTTGTCATGGTTCCAACAACATTATTACCATAGTGTTCTTTGCTCACTAACACTAGGATAGAAGGATTCATAACTTACAGATAGCTCTTATCTTTAATTTGAAATTCACAACTGCATATAGCACGTTGACTCTTCCAACTTAGGTACAAGGTAACCTGTATTTGTAAGCATTTTTCTGTCTTTAAATAAGACAAGGCAAGACCAAAGGATGTATATATACTTCCCGCCATTACAAAATCAATATTAAACCAGTTTTCCCTTTAGCATAGGAAATTACTTTGCGCTCTGACACTCTAGCAACACTTGGAAATTCTTGCTAAAAGCAATCACTGTGCATTTACAGTGGAACCTTTCTCTATCACAAGTTTAGATACCTGAAAGCCAGACATAAGCCTGAACTACTCCCCACCTGAATGGAGGTACTTCCGGAAGGTAATTCAGAAGAATTACTTGGAACGCAAACAGGAGGCTGTTTTATTCCACTTTTGCTTTTACACTTCTCAATTTAGGTGAGATTATTTCCCATCTTTATTTCACTACATAACTTGAACCTGTAGTGCACTCCTTGTAATACCATATCTGGCTTTCTGATTAGGGAGACCCCCTGTAGCAAAGCCTGTTTTTTCTCGTGTAGTTACCTGCAATGATGAACTGAAATGCACAGTTAGGCATTCAAGTAAAAAGGGTGTATTTTCTCTATAGCTGATAGACTTATCTTTCATTGGCACCAGGCAGCCCCTGGAATGTGGGGGCTTTTTTAGGGATGCACACTGGTAGCAGTGCAAGCTGTGCGCTGGTGGAGAGGATTCAGTACCTGCAGCTCTTTCAGCTCCTCCATAATGGCATCAGTGTCCCTCAGGAGGCCCAGAATTTCCTGCATTGTACCCAGGGAGTGTTGTCGTCTCTGCAGCTGATCCAGAAGATCCTGCCATTGCTTTGAAATGCTGTTTTGTCTACAAAGGAAGGGAGAGAAATGACCAATTTGGACCAAAGACTTTGGGCAACACTGGGAGATTCTCAGAGCTTGCAGCTTTAGAGGAGCTAAATGAACACACACAACTCTTGCCATTAGTGCAAGAGGACAGGCCATGATCACAAAATGGGTCAAAGCAATGTTGTTATCTAGTTAGTGTGACCATGGGGAGGAATTTTGGATAGCACATCAACTGTCACTGACTTTTCTAATTTAGAGATTGTTTTTTATAGATCCTTATACTTGACGTCTAACATTGCTTTCATTTGACACAATGAAAAGGCCTGGAAAAAAGAAGTGGTCTTTAAATGGCTGCTTGAAGTAAAAAATTAATCTAAACCATATCATGAGTCACAAACTGATCTCATAAAAAGTTTGGTTTACTCTTTTATAACTGTTTTTCTTAATTTTCCCACAGGTTTCTGATTTTTTCCGAACTTAGAAAAGCATTGAAATACCACAAGAGAAGTTATTTGTACAGCATTATTAGCCATTTCCAAATCAGGCTATATTGATGATCAGAGAAGTCAATTTCCTGAGATTTGCTCCAAACTGGAGTCAATCTGAGAAGACTTTGTGCCTCAACTAATCTGTATCTCCCCAAACTACACACTGAAAAAGAAATGTGATGATTTGGAAAAAAATGTATCCCTCTAAGCATTTTTGATGGAAGATAAGACTTTTGGCAGGACAAGTATTTTCATATGTAATGAAAATATCTTAAAACTGTTTTTCACCAGAAAACAGTTTGAGGGTTTGATCATTCAAGAAAAAAACTAAAATTTTAAAGATAACAAAGCATTTGTCTTAGCTGCTGAAACTATTCACAGGTAGAAGAAATTCCTGCCAGTTCTACTCAGGAGGAGCAGAGCTATGATTCATAGCTACAATTAATTTTCTTCCACCATACCACAGAATTTCAACTAATTTCAACCTCCACCGCTACACAGTCTCATGACTATCACTCACTTCTTTGCGATTTGATCTTTGCCATGATAGTTCTCCTGGGTGATGACTGTGGCCATTTCATCCAAAGCTGTGAAGCGTTCCCTCCTGGGGAGTACATCTGCCACAATGGCTTCCAGCTTCTTACTGGCAGCTTCCATCCTGTCTACGCTCTCTGGCCAGAAGTCCTGCTTCCCAATCACTTTCCTCATGTCTTCCAAGTAGGACTCACGCAGGGCTGCCTTCTTCAGGAACCTCTGGGCAAGCTGTTCCAGCCTTTCTAGCCTCAGCATCTCCTTCTGCAGTGCTTTTCCCCGGTTGTGCTCTGCCTTTTCCAGGATAATCCAGTGCTTTTCCACATCCTGCAGTGTCCTCCCCTCTGGAGGCAAGTACGGCCGTTGGTTGTTGGCTCTCTGCTTGGTCCTAATGTTGAACAGATGAGCTTCAATCATGCCCTTCTCTTGATATTTGGGAGGTTTCTCCACAGTGCGGAAGGTCTTGAAGTTGGCCATCAGCAGCCACATTTCCTGAAGAGAGTTGGGGAAATGACGGTCATCCAGTTCCATCACCTTCTGTTTAATCCATTTCAGGAGGTCGGAGACCATCTGCTCATATAGAAGCTTCAAGTCATCTATCTCCTTCAGGAGGAACACGATCTGTGGGAATATGAAGTTATACGCCACATAAGAAGCAGACTGAAGCAAGGTGGATGAACAGAGAGCAACATCTTCATAAAGAAAGCTTAGGATTCAAATAGTTGAATATGTTAGCTGAATGTGTGCCAGGAAAACAGTATTTAACAAGCATGTTGCCACAGTCATCACATTTTTATACCAATGTGGTGACAGCTGCGACATCAGAAGCCAGGTGAAACCCTAGAATAACCTTCAATAAAACACACATAAACAAATATTATTTAATGTCTTATTCAGTTTCTGTTTAAGAAAAGTTTAATTTGGGAATAAATAGCATGCATGTGGAGACCGTCAGTAGTTCCTTTGTGGGCTGACTAGAAAGCAAGAAACCCAAACTGAGAATTCAGATTTTTTTGTTTCACAATGGAAAAAACCATTTTTTTCCCCCTCAATCCTCATTCCTAAACCCCAAACAATTCTATCCCACCTAATATGCAATTATACCCTCTTAGCTTCACCACATTAGGCTGTTGGAGACATTTGACAAGATCCTGTTCTCTCACACGCCCACAGCAGACTGTGGTCAAACAGCCCCTCCTCAACCTCTTCTCCTGGAGCTGTTTCTCTTTATATAAATTATTAGAGAATGTTTCGTAGCCAAACAGGGGGTAGGTAAGAACGTTAACTCTGATTTAATACTAATTTTCCAAGTCCAGGGCATTTATCTATTTCATTTGTTGTCTGACCTGCCTTTATTTTAAGTTCAGGTAAGCACTGGAGCAAACATTTAAGATGAAATCCATAATGAAATAAATAGTGTTAGAATGAAACCATCCTTTCTTTCCATTTTGCATTCTTTCCACCTTTGTCTTTTTACTCTATATTTTATTTTTTCCTCGCCCTAACTTAGTAGCCCTCCTGCAGATGTCAGGTTTAATGCTGAACAATATTGTCTGTCTCTATCACTCCCCTGAGCCCACCTGCTCCAACCAGGCAGATTAGTAACGGAGATGGCACTGAGCAAAGACCCAGTCCCTGCAAGTGGTAATCTGCTTTTACCTACCAGAAAGCACACTTGGCAATGAATATGTGTCACGGGGTGGGAAGAGGAGTAAAACAGCACCAACCTTTAGTGCAGGAAAAGCAGCCCGTGACATCAGGGCTCCCTTCTGTATTTTCTGCCATCGTACCCAGTTCTCGCTGAAAGATCCTAGCAAATGCATGGTCACCTCACATGGGAGGGGAAAGGAGATTTACCTCCCCGGGCTGATTCTCTCTGCCATCCTGGTCACACACTTAGTCTGAACTCAAAGGCTTCCTTGACACATTCAGGCTTCACTCCCCAATCCTATTAGTAAATTCAGAGCTGCCTATTTGAGGGGACTAAGGACACGAAGAGATTAACATCTGTTTTGTTCTCCTTCTGTATGTTTGTGTGTGTCAGAAATGCCACAAAATTCCTTCAGTTTTCCATCAGCAGGACACGAGTAGTCTTTAATATAACTCATGACCATATGTGAGACAAAATATATGTGGAAACTGAAAAAAAAACACCTTAACTTTTCTCTAGGAGTGTTTCCCGTTCTTTAGGAAAGCAGAAAGAGAGAGAGAATAGAAAGAATAAATATTCCTATACAAAACAGAAAAAACAGTAGAGCACAACAAGAACTGAAAAAGGACAGAGTAAGAAATACTCTTTCTGTTTTTTACCATAATACAAAAGTTACAGCCTATTTGATCCTTGGAGTTCCTCTAATACATGCTTGGTGACTCAAGGACTATTTCAGGTTTATCAGAAGAAAAATTATGTCTCGGGGCCAAAAATCCAGAGACTCGTGTGTAGACCAGGCAAATCCTACTGCCCACTGTCCTCACTGATGCCCAATCTTTGTTTGACTGAATTCCAAGTCTTGCTCTCATCTAACGTTTCTCTTAAGAGAACATCACCGCTACTGATACATGTTGCGGGATCATCTTTTCTCAGTCCACTTTGTGAGCTGAGGAAATCCTGCTTTGCAAAAGCTTGTCACCTTGTCACCACCAGGAAAGTCTTAGTTTGGATTTTTGTGCCTCCCATTAAGCAATATGCTCCCGCTCTCAACTGCACAGGCAGTTCTCCAAGTCCAGATGTTCATGTAGGACCCATCCTGGGTATACAGGTTTTCTAGGGACTATTTGTTTTGTATTTTTGACAAAACCAGAATAGGTTATTCTGAAGGTAGAAAAGAAATTGTCCCTAAGGAAAGTGGTCTTCAGTGGAAAAACCACAAAATTCCTTCAGTTTTCCATCA
>NW_009647047.1:0-555 GCF_000708025.1 Charadrius vociferus
CTGGGGATCTCCTGCGGGGAGAGACACGGTGACACGGTGACACCGCCGGGGGGGACAGTGCCCCACCAACTTCCCCATATGACGTCAACGGACGGGGAGGTGACACCCAGGTCACCTCGTGTGGGGCAGGAGGGTGGGACGGGCACCTGGTTGGCGAAGAGGACCATGATGGTGTAGAGCCCGGCGCCCGGTGGGGTGTACTTCACCGTGAAGGTGTCGTTGTCATTCTTGATGATGTCAAAGTCGATGTCGGCCTCCAGCGGTCCCACCACGCCGGGGGCGCACTTGATCCCTATGCTGACGTCACCTGCGAGGTGTTCCCCAACCGTCAGCCCGGCGGTCACCCCGCTCCTCCTCTGGGGTGGAGCTCAGAGGGGTTGGGTGGGACCAGGGACGGGGGGGGTTGGCTGAGGGTCAGGGATGGTGGACCTGGACCGGGGATGGTGGACGGGAGATGATGGACCAGGGGGGGTGGACCATGACCAGGGATGATGGACCAGGACTGGACATGATGGACCAGGGGGGATGGACCATGACCAGGGATGATGGACCAGG
>NW_009647047.1:1565-3163 GCF_000708025.1 Charadrius vociferus
GGACCATGACCAGGGATGATGGACCAGGACTGAGGATCATGGACCACGACCAGGAATGATGGACCAGGACCACAACCAGGCAGGATGGACCAGGAATGATGGACCTGGACCTGGACCAGGGTGATGGATGGAGGATGATGGACCATGACCAGGAATGATGGACCAGGACCAGGAATGATGGACCAGGACCATGACCAGGGATGCTGGACCAGGACTGGGGATGCTAGACCAAGGATGAAGGATGCTGGACCAAGGATGAGGGATGTTAGAGTAGAGATGATAGACCTGGACCACAACCAGGGAGGGTGGACCAGGGATGATGGACCTGGACCTGGACCAGGGTGATGGACTGGAGATGATGGACCGGGGATGATGGACCATGACCAGGAATGACAGACCAGGACCAGGAATGATGGACCAGGACCATGACCAGGGATGCTGGACCAGGACTGGAGATGCTGGACCAGGACTGGGGATCATGGACCATGACCAGGAATGAAGGACCAGGACTGGGGATGCTCGACCAGGACTGGGGATGCTCGACCAGGACCGGGGATGCTGGACCAAGGATGAGGGATGCTGGAGTGGAGCAGATGGATCTGGACCACAACCAGGCAGGATGGACCAGGAATGATGGACCTGGGCCTGGACCATGGTGATGGATGGGGGATGATGGACCGGGGATGATGGACCATGACCAGGAATGACAGACCAGGACCAGGAATGATGGACCAGGACCATGACCAGGGATGCTGGACCAGGACTGGAGATGCTGGACCAGGACTGGGGATCATGGACCATGACCAGGAATGATGGACCAGGACTGGGGATGCTCAACCAGGACCAGGGGTACTGGCCGAGGACTGGGGATGCTGGACCAAGGATGAGGGATGCTGGAGTGGAGCAGATGGATCTGGACCACAACCAGGCAGGATGGACCAGGAATGATGGACCTGGGCCTGGACCATGGTGATGGATGGGGGATGATGGACCGGGGATGATGGACCATGACCAGGAATGACAGACCAGGACCAGGACTGATGGACCAGGGCCATGACCAGGGATGCTGGACCAGGACTGGGGATCATGGACCATGACCGGGAGTGAAGGACCAGGACTGGGGATGCTCAACCAGGACTGGGGATGCTGGCTGAGGACTGGGGATGCTGGACCAAGGATGAGGGATGCTGGAGTGGAGAAGATGGATCCGGACCACAACCAGGGAGGATGGACCAGGAATGATGGACCTGGACCTGGACCAGGGTGATGGACTGGAGATGATGGACCATGACCAGGAATGATGGACCAGGACCAGGGATGATGGACCAGGACCATGACCAGGGATGATGAACCATGACCATGACCATGGACGCTGCCCATGGGTGCCACACCCACCGAGGGGACCCCATGGGGTGGGTACCCACCCTGTCCGGCCTCGCTGCAGTCCACGGTGAAGTAGGTGGGCTCGTTGGCCTTCAGCCCCGTCTTCTCCACGCCTGGCCCGTAGACCTTCACCCTCCTGGGGTGGCTGCCCTCGCCCACCGTCACCTATGGGTGCCGGGGTGCCGTCAGCCCCTCCTTGTGCCCGGCACCCATCT
>NW_009647047.1:5330-6630 GCF_000708025.1 Charadrius vociferus
CCCGCCGCCACCCCCGGGCACCCAATAGTGCCCATCATCACCCAACGGCACCCAACAGTACCCAACAGCACCCAACTGTACCCATCATCACCCATCACCCACTGGCATCCATCGGCACCTGCCATCACCCAAGGGCACCCAATGGCACCCAATGGTATTCATCATCACCTGATGGTACCCAATAGTGGCCATCATCACCCAATGGCACCCAACAGTACCCATCGGCACCCAGTTGTACCCATCATCACCCAACAGCACCCTATAGTACCCAACATCACCCAGTGGTAACCATTGGCACCCAATGGTACCCAACAGCACCCAAAGGTACCCAACAGCACCCAAAGGGACCCAACAGCACCCCAGCACCCCATGGGACCCCCACCTCAGTGCCCATCACCCCATAGATCTCCATGACCACCCCATCACCGCATGGGACCCCCATCCTCATCCCCAGCACCCCATGGGACCCCCATCTCGATGCCCATCACCCCCTGGATCTCCATGACCACCCAAGCACCCCATAGCCCCCCCCACGGCACCCACGCGGAAGGGGCTGCGGGGGGTGGTGACGCCGCCCCAGGTGACGATGATGGTGTGCTTGATGGCCTTGGTGGGCACGTAGACGCAGTGGTAGGTGCCGTCCCCGTTGTCCTTCACCTTGATGTCGATGGGGAAACCCTCGGCGTCCTGCGGGCAGCGGGGGAGGGGGAGGGGACCCGCCAGCACCCATCAGCACCCAAAGGTACCCAACGGCACCCAACAGCACCCAGCAGCACCCAGAGGTACCTGTTATCACCCAAGGTCATCACCCAACAGCACCCAATGGCACACAACAGTACTCATCATCACCCAATGTCACCCAGTGGTACCCATCATCACCCATCGGTACCCAATGGCATCCAATGGTGCCTGTCAACACCCAAGGGCACCCACTGGCACCCATCATCACTCAACAGCATCCAACGGTCCCCATCATCACTCATTGGCACCCAATGGTACCCATTGGCACCCAGTGGTACCCATCATCACCCAACAGCACCCAATGGTACCCATCATCACGCAACAGCACCTAATGGTGCCCACCATCGCCCAACGGTGCCCATCAGCACCCAATGGCACCCAATGGTACCCATCATCACCCAATGGCACCCAGTGGCACCCAATGGTGCCCATCGGCACCTGATAGCACCAAATGGTACCCATCATCACTCAACAGCACCCAACGGCGCCCATCGGCACCCAGTGGTACCCATCAAAACCCAACAGCATCCAGTGGTGCCCACCATCACCCAACGGCGCC
>NW_009647047.1:7073-7587 GCF_000708025.1 Charadrius vociferus
TCCCCCCCCATCAGCCCCCACCGGTGCCCATCGGCACCCAATGGTGCCCATCATCAGCCAACGGTGCCCATTGGTGCCCATCATCACCCAACAGCACCCAACGGTGCCCACCATCACCCAACGGTGCCCATCGGCACCCGATGGCACCCAATGGTACCCATCATCACCCAAGAGCACCCGGTGGTGCCCACCATCACCCATGGTCACCCATGGTCACCCTACCTGGGCGTAGAGCTTGAGGGGCCCCTTGCCGGCGCCGCGGGTGTCGATGGTGAACTCGGCCGGGCGGTCCACGATGCAGCCGGTGGGCTCCAGCCCCGGCCCGAAGGCCTTCACCTATGGGGAGGTGAAGGTGTGGGGTGGGGGACGGTTGGGGGTCAGGGCTGCTGTGGCACCCCCAGAACCCACGGAGAGGGTGGGGGTGGCACCCATGGGTGCAGGGTACAGTGCCCAGGGGCACAGAGGGAGCTGGCGCAGTCTGTGGGGGGCTATGGGGCGCTATGGGGCGCAGCGG
>NW_009647047.1:9117-9718 GCF_000708025.1 Charadrius vociferus
CTGCTGTGGGGCGCTATGGGGTGCAGTGGGGAGCTATGGGGTGCAGTGGGGCCCTATGGGGCACAGCGGGGTGCAATGAGCTACTATGGGGTGCTATGGGGTGCAGTGGGGTCCAATAGGGCGCAATGGACTGCAATAGCGTGCAATGGGGTGCAGTGGGGCGCTATGGGGCACAGCAGGGCACCATAGGGTGGCAATGGACTGCAATAGTGTGCAATGGGGTGCAGTGGGGCGCTATGGGGCACAGCGGGGCACAATAGGGTGCAATGGGCTGCTATGGCGTGCAATGGGGCGCAATAGCGTGCAATGGGGCGCTATGGGGCGCTATGGGGCGCAGGGTTACCTTGTCGGGCCAAGAGTTGCCGGGGTTGGGCAGGATGTGGGCGATGAAGGGACTGTCCTTGATGTCCTCGTCGTCGCACACCACGTGGACGGCGTAGTCCCCCGCCTCGCTGGGCCAGTACCGCACGTCGCACGAGCCGTCCCCCCGGTCGTCACACTCGATCTTGGCCTGCGACGGCCCCTCGATGGAGAACCCTGGGGGAGGGGGGACACCACCACCACCACCTCACCACCGGGGTGGTGGCACTCCATCTCTACC
>NW_009647048.1:0-395 GCF_000708025.1 Charadrius vociferus
ATTAACCAATTAAATATGCAAATTAGGTCGACAAATTTTTTTTTTCGACCCTACCAGACCAACCAGCTGTATCACAACAACCACCAACCCATAACCAAAACAGCTGTAACACCTACCAATCAAAATGACACTACACCAAAACAAATGTTAAAATCACATTATCATATGACACTGCCAGGTCATAGTACCACACCAATTAACAGTGCACATTACACATGGACTGTCAGTATAAGGGGAGTGTGCATGGGACTGTGAGTGTGAATGTGAGTGTTAGTGGACTGTGAGTGTGAGTGTGAGTGGAGTGTGAGTGGAGTGTGAGCGTGAGTGTGAGCAGAATCTGAGTGTGAGTATGAGTGGACTGCAAGTATGAGGGTGAGTGTGAGTGGACTGTGAGT
>NW_009647049.1:0-1181 GCF_000708025.1 Charadrius vociferus
TACTACCCGAGTACCTACTCCCAGTACGCACATTCCCAGTATCCATATCCCCCACGTATCCCCACCCAGCACCCACAGACCCAATACCTCTCCCAGTAACCACTCCCAGTACCCCTATAACACCAATAGCCCTTCCCAGTACCCCTATAACCCCAACATCCCTCCCCAATGCCCACATCCCTCTTCCCAGTAACTATACTACCTGAGTACCTGCTCCCAGTACGCACATTCCCAGTATCCATATCCCCCACGTATCCCCACCCAGCACCCACAGACCCAATACCTCTCCCAGTAACCACTCCCAGTACCCCTATAACACCAATAGCCCTTCCCAGTACCCCTATAACCCCAACATCCCTCCCCAATGCCCACATCCCTCTTCCCAGTAACTATACTACCTGAGTACCTGCTCCCAGTACGCACATTCCCAGTATCCATATCCCCCACGTATCCCCACCCAGCACCCACAGACCCAATACCTCTCCCAGTAACCACTCCCAGTACCCCTATAACACCAATAGCCCTTCCCAGTACCCCTATAACCCCAACATCCCTCCCCAATGCCCACATCCCTCTTCCCAGTAACTATACTACCTGAGTACCTGCTCCCAGTACACACATTCCCAGTATCCACGCACCCCCCCATACCCATACCTAGGGCCCATAGACACAATACCCCTCCCAGTAACCACTCCCAGTACCCCTATAACACCAATAGCCCTTCCCAGTACCCCTATAACCCCAATATCCCTCCCCAATGCCCACATCCCTCTTCCCAGTAACTATACTACCGCAGTACCTGCTCCCAGTACGCACATCCCCCACATACCCCCGCCCAGCACCCACAGACCCAATACCCCTCCCAGTAACCACTCCCAGTACCCCTATAACACCAATAGCCTTTCCCAGTACCCATATCTCTCCTCCCAGTACCCCCTCCCAGTAGTCATACTGCCCCAATATACCACCCCAGTACCCACATCCCTCCTCCCAGTAACAATACCACCCCAGTACCTGCTCCCAGTACCCATACTCCCAGTATTCACACCTGCCCAGTACCACCTCCCAGTACCCATACTTGCCCAGTACTCCTTCCCGGTACCTGTATGCCCGTGATACCCCCTCCCAGTACCCATATAACCCCCAATACCATTTCCCAGTACCCATGTAACCCCAATACC
>NW_009647050.1:0-8461 GCF_000708025.1 Charadrius vociferus
TACCCAGACCAAGATGATATATTTTCAAAAGATAGTATAAAAGCGGCAATTCAGCAGTTCTGTATATTCTCTAGTAGTATTAGATTAATTACAACAGAACAAGGAAATAGGCAGGAGTTTTAGTTTTCATTTGGATTAACAAAGATGGCTTTGGATAGGAAAAAGGATGAAGGAAAGTGTTTCTAATAGTTCAGCTGTAACCAGTAAAAACATTTTAGTAAGAAAAATTAACAATAAAACTAAGCTAATTCAAGTGAATATTTCCTTCTAAACAATTACAATGTATTACAACACATTATTATTTGTTCAATGAAGTACTAGCTTGTTAATATTTGTTGTTTAAATAAGCTTCTCAGGAAAAGGCTGCATGACAATAATCTAGGTTTTCATTTAGAAAAGGATTCCTTGTGAAATACAATTTTCTTTTTTTCCTATGAATACCATATTATTGCTTTGATAAAACTATCCTTGTAATTTATTTAACCAAACAACTGGTAGATGTGGACCAATGCGCTGTTTACAAATTCTTCAATACTATCATTATGCGTTTACCAAGTTTCAAGTAAGTTTATTAACTTTACACAGCATAAAAATAAACACACAAGAGGACAGGACTAGGTAGTCCCACTGATTTATTTTTTTTTAAACAAATCTAATCACGTCAATAAATTTATGGTATTAATTAAATTGGTGGTCATTAACCAGATCTAGTACCATTTATTTCAAAGGTAACTCAAGGAAGAACAAAAGTTGGACTGAGTCAAATCCAGTAATCTTTAACCATACTCTCAAGGCATCCTCATTATCTATAGATACATTATTTCCCAGTGTTTTAAAACATCTGTTCTATATTTGCTGTGAAAAGCACTGAGGTAGGGGCAGACAGAAGGATGATTTGATGTCATATTTATTAATAAACTCTAGTATATTAAATCCTCACCATCAATATTAGCATAAAACATTATGGATACTAATTATGTCAGCAAACAAGAAGCATACCGAGTTCTCCACTGACCTCTCACTATCCCACACAAGCATATACCATATAGCTTATATGAATTTAAGAATTGCTTGGTATATGCCACTTTTTAATCAATTTTAACAGCCAATATAGTCTAAAGCATTTTTGTCTAATTCAAACTACCAGTGTACTGCTGAATTAGCTGAGATTCAACTTGTTCCAACTACTATTACACAACAGTGGTCATTCTTGTGAATTTTCACCTCTTTCCCAAGAGGTCACAAGTTTCAGAAGTGGAAGGCACTACACTACACTACTATGAAATGTTGATGACAATGCCACTATGGGTGCTGGGCAAAAATATAAGACTGTGGTATTTATTCAACATTGATAATCTGGAAACACTGAATTCTTTGTACTGCACCCAGGCTGCTCCATTAAAAGTAATTCATTTCAGTGCAAACGTTGCCCTTGGCAAAATGGATCAAACAAGTTAACATAACATTGCTCCATACAAACTATTAACAAAACTAGTAATTCTGTCATAAAACATTACCACCTTTTGCCATGTACAAACAATTCAGCTATGCATAAAGAAAAGCAGGGGTACCTACTTCAATGAGAAAACATAGATTTTAACTATTTAGGAAAACATAGATTCAAAATTGCATTCTAGCAACTCCTTTCTACTTCAGGATCACATAAATTATAAGATAACATGAATATTTTTAATTCTAGAGGCAAAAACCTGATCCAACTTCTTGAGCCATGAAAACCTCTTAAAGCTTCCAGAATTCAGCCCCAAGGTGCACGTGAAATGAAATGAAACCAGATGTAACTTGCTGATAGGAGTTTTCAAATTTTGACATTTTATCATGAGTATCTAAATCTACACCCCTTTTCAGTTGTCATCCAGCATCCAAGAGATGACCCACAGCTTGTTCTGAAAAAAAAGGTGCAGCTTTTCTGCCATCTCAACTTGAATGCATTTATCAATTAAAAAACATATCTCATGGTGACTGGGGGCAATGCAATTATTTATCCTAATTTTCAAGTGCCAGCCATCCTCTAGCCAAATAACATCACTCATAATGCACTCCAAGAAATCCATCCTTGTATATTTCTAGTTTCCTGAAAAAGTTCTGTAGCTCCTTCAAAGAGGAACTCAAATGAGATCATTTTCTTTCCACTGGCTCGTGGCAGATCCTGAGCAAAAGCAACTGTCTTCTAGACTGTCACAAGGATAAACCCTGAGCCTTCCTTTACGTCTGTGAAAACCCTCAAACACAGTAAACGCTTTATGGAAGAGGGGTGAAAGGCACCTACATCATTTTCTACTCTTTACTGCTTATACACAGAGCCTTCCTAGCTTCAGGAAGATTTACTGCGTGTCACCACACATCAGGAATTGGAGACAGGGAGAAGCAATATCTGTCTCCGGGCCTCAACAATTGCCACACAGATCATCATCTACTGCCTAGAGAAAAAAAGACGAGATCCCTTCTCCCATCTTCCCATAGAACCTGCTGACACAGAGCCATTCTAGTTGAACTTAGAGTGGGCAGGTGAGATATAGACGATTCTATCTTGAAAACAAAATTGATTTTATATTGCTATTTTAATGGGAAGGGGAGGGCGATTATTACTCTAAAGCAATTATTTTTCACCCAATATTTCAAAGATGGTTTTGCTGAACTAAAGCATAACCCTCATGCACCATAGTGTAAAGGGTGGAAAGAGATAAATGGAATCAAACAGAAACTAAAGAATCTCATATATCATGGGGAAGATGGGAGAGCTGTATAGACAAGACCAGTATACTCACAACTAAAGAGACAAACCCTCCCTCTTGATAGACGCCCAGAAGCTGTAAATGTTGGAGTAGCAAGCACAAAGGAGCTCCAGCGCAACTCATGAAGGCTGTATCCCCCTAAGAACTTCTCTGAGACAAAAAGTCACCCAGATTCAGTCAGTCTGGTCTGGGACAGACTGCAGATTCACTGCATGCATTTTCCCACAAAAGGTTATTTTGAGTTTTTAAAATCCAAATCAGCTTAACGGTACTAGAAAACACAGTTGCTTATTTACTTTTCTCAATATTTTCTTACTTTAAAAAAATACTCTTTAATGTACATAATATATGACTTAAAAACTAACCATTATAATTGTGACTTTAATATTTTGCATTGCAAACAAAACTATATAAAAGGATTCAGAAAATTAAGCATGCATTCTTGGGGTTCCCTCTCAGTGGGGGACCTGACACTTCCCCCTACCCCATGCTTTCATCAGCCTTGAAAATCCTAGCAAACAAGAAATAGTCTGTTTCCAGCAGTCTCAGATCAGATATTCCAAGCCATTAAAAAAAGGTAACAGTTTGAACTCCGCTACCAATTCTGCACATAGCCACAGTGCATACAGAGTTCTCACCAATTTCACATTAGAGGTTTCACTAACAAACACGTGCTAGACAGCTCTCAGCGTGGCTAATTCCAGAGCAGATTTAACAACTTTATTAAAAAAAAAATTATCAAATCACACTATGCTGGAAAACACCAAGGAATGTAGAAAAACTTAAGTAACTAGATACAGGGGCAGAGATAACAAAATGCAGCAAAGCCTTCTTCATGAGATATTCCCATGACAGAAAACAACATGAGCAAATATTCAAACTATGCTCAGGAAGCACATTGACTACTAAATCTAAATTATCATCTTAACCATACAGAAATCATTCTTCGTATTACTAACAGCAGCCAAATATTTGTAGTGAAGGACAAAGACTTGATTTCTTCCTTCTCTTGTTTTTTGGGGTCGTTTCCCCCCCCACTCAGACCAAGGCACACTATTCGTTTCATAAGGGTCAGTGTTACTGTTTCCTTATCATCAACTGACAACCAGTATTTGAACATGGAGCATTTGAACATTTCTGACTCTGTGTCAATATATTTCACATGCTGACCATTTACACCATCTTCATTGGCAGACATAGTGAGGCCAGAACAGCCACTAAAATACAGATTTGGCAGGAAAAGGGGGAGAGAAAAAGAAAAAAAAAATATATATATAAAAAAAAAGAAGAATCCTGACATTTATGTTTAGAAAGCTCATGCCTGATTTAGTTTGTGTCTCCTCTTCTGGCCAGAATCACCTACTCTGCAGTAAGTTTGGATATTAGCCAAACACTTAACAGCTTTGCACAACTACTGGCCAATATTAGCATTCAGCCAAGAGCTCAAACATTTGTAATACTACCAAAAGCTTTAGGGGAACTCCTTCCTTAGAGCTATCCTCCCCACATAACATATAGTGACAGCTAAGTGCAGAAATTATCAATCTGATTTTTATAATACGTACTGGCTTCCCAATTGTCTAAAACTGTTTAGTACTATACAGCTCCCCAAATACAAACCAAAAGCAACAAAATAGAAGAAATAAGAGATGACATAGAAGATAATGCTCCTATACTTTCCACCAGGATTCTTCTTGACTACATCAGCGGACAAGAGAAGAGCTACAGATGTCATCTATCTGAAATTTGGTAAGGCCTTTAACACAGGCCCCCACAACATCCTCCACTCTAAACCAGAAAGATTTGATAGGTGAACTGTTCAGTGGGTAAGGAACTGATTGCACAGTCACATCCAGAGGGTAGTGGTCAACGGCTCAATGTCCAGATGGAGACAGGTGACAATTGGTGTCCCTCAGGGGTCCGTACTGGGACCAGTACTGTTTAACATCTTTGTTGGCAAGATGGACAGTGGGATTGAGCGCACCCTCAGCAAGTTTTCAGATGACACCAAGCTGAATGATGCAGTTGACATGCCTGAGGGAGGGGATGCCATCCAGAGCAACCTGGACAAGCTTGCAAAGTGGGCCCATGTGAACCTCATGACATTCAACAAGGTCAAATGCAATGTACTGCCGCTGGGTCAGGGCAACCCCAAGTATCAACACAGACTGGGTGGAGCATGGATTGAGAGCAGCCCCGAGGAGGACTTGGGGATACTGGTGGATGAAAAGCTGCACACGAGCCAGCAATGTGCGCTCACAGCCCAGAAAGACAACTGCATGGCCAGCAGGCCGAGGGAGGTGATTCTGCCCCTCTACTCCACTCTGGTGAGACCCCACCTGGAATACTGCGTCCAGCTCTGGGGCCCCCAGGATAAGACAGACACGGGCCTGTTGGAGAGGTTCCAGAGGAGGGCCATGAAGATGATCAGAGTGCTGGAGCACCTGCCCTCTGAAGACAGGCTGAGAGAGTTGAGGTTGTTCAGCCTGGAGAAGATCACAGGGGGGGCATTGACTAGATAACCTTTAAAGGTCTAACCTAAACTATTCTATGATTTCCTATATTTTGAGACACCACAAAAGGAAGGATACTCACAGAAAAAGTTCTGTTCCGTGAACACACATCCTGGCAAACAGTAAGGACTTTTTTTTTTTATAAACGAATCATTTAAATACTCTCTTATCACAACAAAACCCATTACTGTACAGAGAAATCCAGCAATGCCCATGTATTTAAAGTAGTGACCAAGAGCCAGAAATATTTCCTGCACATTCTTTTGTTTTACCTTGGGGTTTGGCTGTTTTAACAGTGGCTCAACACAGCCTCTTAAAAGAGGATAATCTTTTATTTGCATATTTTTATTATCTGTGCCAATTTAAAAAATAAAATCCAGCAAGCTGATGCAAACTACATACAGAGAAGCAAAGTCTATTGTACAGTATGCTTCCCTTCTTCATTAATCTGAGCAGCACAGCATGTCTTATTTTAATAAAGTAACAAAAAAATAACGAGCAAAATGCAGGTTCATATGGGGTTAGTGCAAGCCCTACATTGTTTTTATCAAAAGGGCCAAGTATTCTTTTTTTCCTGCTCACCACTATCAGACTGATCAAATTACTTATTCCCGCCCATTTCTTAATCATAAGAAGAAAATCACCCATTTCTTCCTACTACTCAACTATCACATAGAAGTTTGGAGGAAAAAAAAAAAAAAAAAAACCACACACAAACCGTACACAACAACATTAGAAGTAATATCATCTTGACTTAAGTTCCTTAGAGTGTCCTGAATCTGCACTAAATGTAAGTTTTACTGTGATCTGCACAATAAATTTGTTTTTATTTTTCAATAAGCCTTGGTTTATCTACTTTGTCTTGTAGTTAGTTATAAAAATAGTACATATGTAGCTGTGTATAAAGTTAGTTTCAAAGTCTGTTTTGATCTTGCAAGTTGGTGATGTCCCTGAACTCATATCAATGCTAAATCCAAGAACTGGCATTTATCACCTCACAGGAATAGTTCATCACACCTGCCCGCCTTTCATTTCTATTTCATACAAAAAGAAATAGCATATGAAGGAGAAAGTAGGAACAGCTGCTGAACGTGCACCTAAATGACACAACTGGAAAATAAAGTTGTCAGGCATTCTAATGTTGTCAGGTGCAGTGACAGCAGTTAATACCCATCATGCAATCAGAAAACTCCAGCAATGGAAATACTTGCTTAAAATGAAGTATTAAAAAAAATCTTGAAAAACAAGTAGTTCCCTGAATTACCAGGATTGTCAATTATATTACTATCAAGTATATTTAAGTGAAGAGTCAACAATACCTTTTAAATTCTCTTTAAAACTGTGAAACTCAAAAATAAGGCTAACTCTCAGTACAGGTACATTTTTTGAAAGCACTGACTTTTTCTCTTTATTACAATGTTAGGGATTTTGCAATTGTTTTAAAACACTTTTAAAGCATAATATTAATTAGAAATGGGCTTTAAATAAAAGTAATATTTAAACTTCAGCAACTGACACGTCCATTACTTTGTAACTTTTATGTTAGATCTCTCTTTGTTGTTGAAACAATAACTCTTTAACATTTTATCTCTAACGCTTCCACTAAAAGAATTCCTTTCTGCACGTGACATAAGAAAGCCCCCCTGGAGTTTCTAAGGTGCTTATGGGAGGTGAGCAATTTAAGACTTTTTTATTATTATGTTGCGTCAAATATTACAGACATGAATATAGATCATTAAAAAAAAGGCCAAAAAAAGCTTTCTATAGCCAAGCTGTGGTAGAATCATCACATCTAATTTTCATTGGTTTTGCCAGAGAACATACTATACCTTTATAAAAAAACTATAGGGCAGTGTATCTGCCAATTCTGGGCAACCAAATCCAAGTACAGCCTGCAAAACAAGTTATCTTCCAATGTAGACTACACATCACTATCCAAGTTTATTGTGATTTAATGGTCAATCAACAGAAGCAGGGAGGTTTAGCATAATCCTTTGTTTAAAATATTAAGAACCAGCATTAACTGTGTTTTTAAAAGTAAAGTTTCAAAGATGCGGGGTAAAATACCCTAGTTTTCACTGAACAAAGTTCACAGTCCCCAGTTCATCGTGTCATTGTCTTGCTAGCCATCTTCTCTCTCTGCAACTTTAAATATTAAGATCCTACTTATTGGGGGTGGGATCACAAGTAATAAGGGATAGACACATACATTCTAAACCATCTGCACCTCTTCAGGTTTTTTTAAGTCTTCTCAACTTTACTGCACCATGATGACCTTCTCAGGATACACAGACATTTCTAAAGCCTTGGCAAGCTTTTGTCCTTCCAGAAAGAGAATTCCTAACATTTTAGTCTTTGCAGGTATGTATGCTACATTCTGTACCCTAGTCTGTATTCATTGTGCCTTCCATATTGCAATTGTTAATTACTTGCCTCTTATTTCTTTCTGGGTAAGAAATCTCATTTATTAATGCAAGCCTGCATTTACAGAGTCCAGTCTTTTGTGGAGGATTATTCTAAGGCACCTGGTTAGCCAGTCAAACAGTATTTTTAGTTTAATGACTATTAAACAGCAGTAAAAAAAAAACTTCAGTATCTTAAATTTTTATGAAAATAGTCTCCTTTGGGGAAAAATATTTAAAAATATCCTTCACCATCCTTCAGGATAACTTAAAAATTATGCCTAATGAGTAGAACAATTTTGCTTCGCTTTTGCCAAAATTCACCTAACTTGAATGACTATTTAAAATTTACAGAAACACTGCCTTTGTTATAGATTTAATTACCTTTCTATTTCAATTGAGAAGTTAGAACTTAAAAATAAACATGATCTAAGACAACCTCAAAGTTTTCTAGCAAAAACTGGAAGACCAGTCTTGTTCTTTCTATTATTTCTAAATTTAAAATGTCAACAAGACACATTTCTTCCCCTTTTAAGCAATATGTTGGTCCGTATTTATACTTAATAATGACAAAAGCCTGATTTTTAAAGCTTCTTTACAGACCACCAGGAAGTTCGAGAAGGACACAAGAGATGGTTTCAGACATATTTAAAAAGATATTTTTTTCTAGCAATACTACACTATAATGAAATACAATTCATTATAAATATATGTAAAGAATCAAATGAGGACATCATTCAGTTTGCATTTCTTTATCTTTATATATATTTATAATATATAAATATATATAATA
>NW_009647050.1:8472-14104 GCF_000708025.1 Charadrius vociferus
TATATATATCTTTATAATTACTTTTTAAAGGTAAAGAAAATAGTAAGGTAAAGGAAAAAACCTAACAAAAAAGTAAAAAATAATATAACTATGTTATGATTTGAATAGCCAAGCTTCTTTTTCTTAGCTGCTATCTCATTTGCCTTGTTCGTGGAGCATCCAAGTTGCACACAATAAAAAGTGAAGCAAGTAGTTTGATTCACATTCGCAACTTCATATTGCTAATTTATCATCTAGTCCACATTTCTTCTGCCTTGTTTATGAGCAAGAAAAACCAAACCTTTGACAAAACAAATTATGGCCCAAATTCTTCAATCAAATAGGAGGCAGGTGAGAATCTAATTTAAAAAAAAACAAAAAAAACAAAAAAAAACATAGCAAAAAAACCCCCACACCTCTTTAAATTGTATGCTTGCTAATGACACTAAGTTGTGATTCTGATAAAACCTTAATTTTTCTCATAGAATAATTGTGTGCATTTATTTTTTCCATTCACTTACTCTGAACTAACAGAGCCCATTGTGAGAGTAAGCAACACTTGCTTATGAAGATAAATATTTCAGAAGTTTGTTACATCAACTTTTATATCATCATGCAAGAAGGGATGATAGGTTTGGGAACACTAAAAAATTTTGGGAATAAGGAACCAATATAGAGACCTGTTGTGCTTCAGACCTTGCAGAAATATCTCTTCGAATTCAGGTATTGAAAAGACCATGTTTGATCCTCAAAAGTAATACAAATAAGGGGTTCATAAAAGTTATATTGATAAAAATGTGTTTTTAATGTTTTTATATGTGTGTTCATACTAAAGACATTGCTTCAAATTGAAAGCTTTTGTAAACACTGTGTAACACCTATTATCCTTCTTTCTCCTTCCTATACATAGTAGAAAATAAGGTTATAAGAGATTAACAATTAAAGACACAGAATAAAGTCAGTTAAATGCTCAGGAATAACAGAAGAAAAATATCATGATATTAAACAAATATTTCCTTACAAATTATGTCTACAATAGGAAAAGTCACACTTCCAATGCAACAGGAATGGTTTGATAATGATAGAATAAACAATGGTTTTCAAATAAGGCCACAAAGGTAGAATATTGAAAAAATTTGTTGCACATGTTCATGCAACAGCAAATATTGATATCGTCAACATTCACACCAACAGTCTTTGAAACACAAGGCTGTTTACCTGATAACATATATATATATTAAACAGACATTAAAGACTGCAATTACTTGCTTAAGGAATAAAACCTAAAAACTGAAAAGAATGTAAAAGGAAATTGACTGAATTTATAATTAGGTCTTTACATTTGTCTATTTTCATAGTAAGTATGTTTAAGAATATTCTGTCATTGACATTAATGTAATGTTTTTCACTTTAAGATGCATTTAAAACTGGTAAGTCTGTCTTAGAAATAATGAGAGATACTTCTACACAACGGAGTATTTTCAACTGATTTCACTAAGCCTACTGACACGAATGTTAGTAAACACAGGCTTACATATTTAGAGGATAAAGCTATATTTTTCTTTTTTGCTACAAAGCTTCCATTCTTGTAAGAAAACAACAGAATAGTCATAGGAGCAGTTATTAAAACCACCTGTCTAACTTCCAGCATTTTCTTAGAATACTTAGGTTTTGGGATATTTACAATCTAGCAAGCCTAAATATCCACTATGCATTTTACATTTCTTGGATTCAAGAGTAGTAATATAGATACTCAAATTATAAAATAAAAGGCACGCGTTTGTACATTCAGCACGCTTTGAAGCCATTAGAATTCAAAAACATGCTGAACATCTCTCCTCTCTGTTCTTTTCACTAGGATACAAGTGTATGCATATGTTTTAGGATCATTTTCAGGCTCTGTAGGTAGAACTTAGCTGCTAGATTCTACACCTGCAACGTGACTTCAGTTGGAGGGATAGGATAACAAGCACGACAAGCAGTGAGAAGCAGTGAAAAAGACAGTATTTGTTGAAAGTGAGATACTTTAAATAAATAAAGAGTACATTGGTCATTAAGAAGTCACATGTTAACTAGTCCAAAGTATTTCCAGCGAATGCCAGTCTGCAAGACTGAATTTATAAGACAGTCTAGAAAAGATAGTCTAGAAAGCCAATATCCCCTTTCAAAAACCTAATCTTAAAACTTCTCAGAAAAGCTTAGGCTTTGCTAAACATCCGAAATGTCAAGGGCTCCCATACATCCAATCACAAGTTGGAACTCTGAGGTATACCTCAAGTTCTTAGACACATTCCATCTGCCACCCTAAAAGGACAGACATTCTGACATTACAGTTCTCCCTCATTATTCTCATTACAAATTAAAGAGACTGTAGCAATATACAACTTTCCAAACATGTAAACTGCCCATCTCAAAGTCTACACTTCTAATATCATGAAGGAATTCCAGGTTTCTGAGAACAAAAATGGTGTGACAGTAATAAAGCCTTATCCAGAGAAATGCTAAAACATCTTTTCTACTATTCTCTCCTCTGTCAGAGCTCAACACCTGACAGACTGTCTCTGAAATGAGATGAGGTTGGTGTTCCTAATTGTTATAACTACACCAAAACAAAATCTGGCTATTTAAGACATTCCAAAGCTGAGCATTTCAAAAGCTGCTATCACTAAATGAATCACAAGAACTCCCCGAGATCAACAGCCAAGAAAGTAACACAATTTAAATACTACACTACCAATGTTAATTCAAAAACATTTGCATTTTCTTATACAAACAAACATTGGATATCTATGCCTATAAGCTTTCCTGGACCCCACAACAATAGTCCACAACCATTTCCCAAGGAAATATTATTATTTTTTTTTGGTCACACCTTCTATACAAGCTGTAACAAACCAACATAAATCCATCTCACTTTATTTCAGAAATATTGTTTCTTTATAAAATGCATTACATGACAAAAAGTGACCAATTGTGCTCCAGAAAAAGATTTAGCTGATATTTCTGCTGATCTGCCTTTGCATTTTCTTCTAGGTATCACCTAGAAGAAGCAGCACTACCCAGTTAATTTAGAGAATTTTTTTTCTGAGCTTTCCCTTGATCAGCTACAATCCTCAAAATGGAATTATAATCTCCTTTTGCTTTACAGTGACTCTTGCCCTTTTGCCAGGACTTTGTAGAAAATATAAGCTAGTATTAACACTGCAAAATAAGTAAGTTGAGGCAACATCGTCATTGCTAAGTACATATATGAACACTCAAAAACTAAAACTCACATCTCAAAAATATTTTAGAGCAATCCCAAAGCTGAAGAAAACAAATATAATCTCACACATAAGAAAGCAGTTATATTACCAAAAAAATAAAACAAACAAACAAACAAAAAAACCAAAACCAACAGCATCGCAGTAATATTTCCTAGGTGGGTGTGACTAATCATCTCCATATATATCCCAGGCACCTTACAAAGTAAATAAAACTGAGAAGATAACAAATGCATCAGAGTGGATAAAAATATAAACACCATAACAGATACAGGTGGGAGAACATATGTTGTCTTTGGAAGTGATACACAGGCTGGTTGCCTCACCCTCTCTGAGGGGTGAACAACCCACTCCTTTCTGTTAGTCATCCTTCAAAGGTCTACAAGATTCATCTTTCTAAAGCAAGAAAAATCACCTTAAGCATTCTCTTACTAAAACATACTTAGAGAATTAGCTATTCAGCATGCATCAGGTATATTTGACATTCTAAGATGGCTGAATGTGCTCACTTGATATTTGGCTGCTAAGTGTATGAGCCACCCCTTCCCTTGCCACCTTTCTACAGCCTTCAGAGCAGGCAAGAGATAGGAGGGGCAACTAGCACGGATAATTATATCTTACATCACCATTTATGATAATTTGATCACCAGTAGGTTAGGGGAGTTGAACAACCACCCATAGAACAAAAGAGGTGGTGAGATGACAGTATCATAAGTATAATGAGTATAATAAGGTATTCAAACACTAACAGAAGATAAAAGGAGGTCAATGCTCAGAAGACCAGAAACACACAATTTCTAAGGTAAGGAACTCCATTTTGCACAGCAGGATGGGAAAGAACGAAAGATGCCTTTGCATGCCAACTTTTTCCTTCATGCTTGGGAAGGAAGGAAACCATTTCAGGAACTGAATCCTCTACCTACTGGAAAAGGGATTGCATCTTAGTTCAAGACAGAAGACACTTTCTATTCATAAACCCATCTTCATGGTATAGGAAGAAAAAAAAACCCCACACAATTAGAGAGTCAAAGCACGTGATCTCAATGCTAGACTGAGGAAGGAAAATAAGACAGTACCACCTTCCACATTCAGGAAGACAGCGTATCAGCCTAGGTACCCTACCAACTGAGCAGGATTAAAATAGGAGCTCTTTAAAGATAACGGCAGCCAAGTCTCCTCCAAACCTGCCTAAACACACTTTCTCCAGCACAAACAACCTTTCAATCCTCAGCACTACCCTTCAAAATTATTTACTTCCAACTATTTTCTGGAGTCAGTATTTTTACCACCTACTTTCTCAAGTAAACAAATCGCATTTCTGAGAGAATGACAAGGAGGACAGTCCACACACTCAGTTTCTCTTTCACTAGCAAAATATTATCTCTTTCCCCTTGCATTTGAAATTTTAGTGGTGACAAAAGCAAATGTCTATTTGAAAACATAGTACAAATGAACTAGCACTACAAAAAAAAGAAAAAAAAATCTCAGCCCCTAACTGGTGATCTACCCAACCCTGGGCACTTGTGAGAGATAACAGCACAGTTTCTCCATAGTTTAAACGTCTAATTTCAAACTGAACTGTGAAGCCATAGATCTCAGGGACTGCCCTTACCTCATTAATCCTTTGGAAGAAGAAATTATGTTCCCTTCACTCTCAAGACAGAAGGTCAGTTCTCCAACACCCCCACGCAACCCATTTCCTCTAGGAAAAACGAAATTGCTAACTCACCTTGATACCTTTGAAAGCTGCTTTACGCAGTTTTCAAACAAAAATAATAGTAACTGAGAGGTTCCTTTTAAAGCACGGAAGAGGTGTGGAAAGGGTTATTTTCACACACACCCCTTAACCCAGTCACTCATGAAGCCAAGACCTAGACTGTAAGTTTCTTAAATCAAGAAACTAACAAAGCTTTTCACACATAAACATATTCTTTAAAGGAACTGGAGAAGAAACTTACCATTACACACTCCCTGCGTGCAAAAAAATAGACCCTAAAAGGGAACCTTTTCCTCTTCATATCCAGGGAAAGGAAGAAACCGGGAAATGCACCGCTCAAGCAGATGAGACTGCGAAGGGACAGGGGCTACAAGAGCCTTCGCTCTTTCACAGAACAGGTAAAGACAATACCAGCCAGCGCTAGCAGCAAAGCAAGATGGCAAACCGCCCGACCCCATGAAGCCATCGCGGGGCACTGAGGAGAAGCGGGCGGCGAAGGAACCTCAGCCCTGGGACGCCCGGGCGGGCTCCTGAGGTGAGGAGGGAGGGGACAGCTGGGCTGCGCGAGCGGCGGGCGGCACGCGCCGGCCCCCGCCCTCCGATAGCGAAGCGAGCTGGGGCGTTCCCGCCCGCCCGCCCGCCAAGGCGGGTAGGCGGGGGGGGCGGCGCTGCC
>NW_009647050.1:14277-42609 GCF_000708025.1 Charadrius vociferus
TGTGCTGGGAAGACAGTTTCCAAGCCCCCCGGCCCCTGGGGCTGGAAAACGACCGACCGTGGGGCCGCGGGAGGTCTCTCCCCGCGCCCTGGGAAGAGCAGCTGAATCAACGCCGTGGAGTTTTACGGTTTCCCGAGGTGGGAGGAGGGCGGTAACGGATCTCCACAGCATCTTCCCTCAGAGCAGGGCGGCCAGGAGGCTGGCGGGGGTGGGGGCAGGAGCGAGACGGAGGATTTTTGCCGTCCTCGACTTCGCCACAGGGAAATGAAGTGCCAGCGGAGAAGCGATTTGATGGAGCGGGGGACCTTCCCCCCCTTCCCCGCCCTCCGAAGGAGGGGGAGCCGGAGAAGGGCCCTGCTCTCGGTGGAGCTGCCGGGAAGGGGCTGCCTAGGAGGCAGCCGCCCTGGACATGCACATGAGGGCTCGGGGCACGGGAATGGGGAATAAAAATCAAATCCTGAACAGACAGTAAACTGAAACCACCGATTTAAAAAGCCATCCAGAAAACTAACCCTGACCAGTAGGATTTGCCCTCCTCTTGGCTGCACTTATTGGCCGTGCTTATTTGCAACGAGCTTGTATCTGCCAACGCAAGTGGTCGGTTGGTGTGTCCATCAAAAGGGAAATATCAATTCGCCGCTAAGGGAGTAGATTCCCATCCATCCATCATAAGGCTTAGCAGGTAGCCGCCTAGAAATCAATCACACACTAATAAAAAATATATATATATCTTTATATATATATTCCTTCCTCATCACATTACTGCTCTAGTGCTCCCAGCAAAATATATACATATCCTTGATGAATAAATGCATGGATTTTGTCACATGCATCACTCTTGTCCAACCTGAAATGATCTTTAAAAAAAAAAAATTAAAATCACACAGCATCATAAATGAGGAACCCCAGTAAGTATTCATTAATTATATAACTGCAAAATAATATCCTGTTAGGTTCTGCTTTCCATTCGCCAGCCACTAGAAGGGAACAGAAATCTCTCACCTTTTTCCTGACACGATTTTTAGAACACCATTATCCAGTATTTAGGTATAAAGCCAGGAATTTCTAAAGCTCATCAATTCTATTCTAAAAAACTTTAACAACAACAACAATATTTTTAAACACTTGGCACAAAGAAAGAGACTCCTATGGCTGCTTTTAGGAGAAATTGCGAGGGAGGTTTCTGGTTGATGATTCTGTAGGGAGAGGCACTCTGTTACCAGAATAAGATGTGCACTTGGTCCCATTTAATACAATGTATTTCTAAAGCAATATAAAAAGCCTGTTCTGCGAATTCATTTCCAGTTTCAGCTACCAGACAGTTGAAGAAAGCAATATATAGCAACTTCCTTAATCACAATAAATTTACAGTAATGTATTACAGCCATATTCTTGTTTAAGCTTCTCACCTTTCAAATCATTGCATCTGTCTTTCGTCCTCACATGGATTTTACAACATCACGTTTAGCTGACATCTCGCTTGCGCGGAGGAAGGAGGCAGCAGGGAGAGCCGGAGCGACCGAACCCCTACGAGGGGAGGAAGAGAGGGAACCTGCTGCAGTCGGGGGAGGCTTGTGTGCTCCTGTCCCTCGTCTTTCTGTCCCTCAGCGAGTCTCCCTCAGTCAGCTGCGAGCCTGCCTGTCTGGGTTGCCAGTCCCTGACTCAACATTCCCAGCATTCCCGAGGAGCTGGGGCTTCATCAGCGCCGGGCGGCCTGCCGCCGGGGGCAGCAGCAAGCTCTCTGGCAGCGGGCGGGGAGCGCTGGCGGCGGCAGCAGCACACTTACGGCCAGCCCATGGATTTCTCAGAGCATTTGTCTCTGTCCATTCACCGCAAACCCACGGGTTCCAGTCCCTACCCGGTAAACGCCTGAAAGGAAAGTGTGTTGCTCATTGTGAAACAGACTAAAAATATACCAATGTCTGCGTTAAACTGCAGAGGCAAAATTGCTTTCTTGTCCTGTTCACTGAAGGCCAAAAACGTTCAAAGTCAGGTGCTTAAGAACACGATAACTAAAATCCACTACTATATGGGTATACCCATGCAGGGAAACAAAATTAAATCTGTGTTTTACCATAAGAGTAATTAAGACAACATCCATATTTGTTTGTGTTTTAAAAAAATAGTCTGCAGGGGATAAACAAAAAAAGCAGATTAACTGCTATGTGAAGCCTGAAACCCTTTTTCATCAGAAAACTGTAAACTGCATTAAAAATTACTCCTGAGATTTTATTTATTTAGTTTTGTATTAAGGGAAGTGAGGGAAACTTCTACAAATATCAGATTTCTCATCCTAAGAAATTAGGTTTTTTCCTCTTCTATATTCCCCCTCTTCTCAAATTTTATTTTTTGAGTTTAATTGCTCTTGATACAATTTTAACTGATCACTCTCAATCCTTAAATTCAATGCAACTTCATACCTTACCCTACATAGAATTTCACAAATGTATTTTATCTGCCTCTTCTTAACCTTATTGCTGTAACAACATTTTGAAGAAGCACTTCAGATCTGGAGTTGTTTTACTGTAATCTCTATTTTATTCCTCTCTTGCCCACATATGCACCTATATATGCCATTATTGAACATTATCGATAAGAACAGCTTTTACGGAATTTCTATTAAAAACAATGTCAAATGAAATTTATTTCAACCAATCATGTCTAAAACTAACACAATCCCTTCATTGCTGTATTTGAATTATCCAAAGCCAGCTGAAATAGTTTGCTGTCATGGATATTTATTCAGAGATGCAAACATTCAAAATAATGCTAGAACACAATTCACAGTAAAAGTATAGCAGTTTTTTATTTCCCCAAAAAAGGGACATGCTCTTACTATATCTGTCTACCTCAGCTATAATTACAATGTGAGCCAAATATTTTTTTTCCAAGTTCAAAGTAATGGGACAAACCATGATTAAAATTCAAACCAGTTGCTTTTCAAACCCACATATTTACTTGAACACATTTCTGTTCAAATAGTTACAAAACCATGGAAATTATGGAGAGAGAAAATCTGTTCCTGGAGAAATTGACAAGAAGGGACATGGTTTTGTATACAAATAATTTCACTTGATCTCAAAAGCAAACAGAAAGTACTCTTGAAGAGTTAGCAAGTCTGAATCTGTAAGAAAATGGATGAACACTATAAAATGTGGGTCACTACACTGAACGCTTCAAAGCACAAGAAGTGTCCATTTTCAAAAGTGTAGTGCTTAATTTGGGTCTGGTGTGCAGTAAGAATATCTTACAGACCTATCTCAGTATTGCTAATACCAATTCTGTGTCAGTACTGTTAATGATGACAGGACTTTTGTTGTAAGTGTTGTCAGCTGCTGACAGTTTTTTAAACAATGTATCACCCCATCCCTGTCTATAAGAAAAGACAGGAACATCAGGTTCTGCTTTATCTTTTTGTGACTCATTCACTGGCAAAGGTTATGGGCCTTGTGATAGCCTGCAAAAGCCAGGATCATTCTGACAAAAGACCAGCAGCCCAAGAATACTCTTTCCAAGGAAAAATCATTGTGGGAAGACACCATAGAGTTACCATAAGGTTGCAACAATATTGCAATGAATTAAGCTTAGTATCATTCAATAAAGTTTGCAGCAGAATTAATCATAGACTGTCTTGGAGCAGTAGATCAACTGCAGGGGGACTGTCAGTATCACTAGTGCCAAAGAACAGAACATACCCGCTATGGACAAGACCATTTGGTGCAGAGCTTTGTGGGGGGAAAAAAAAAAAAAGCCAAATTGTATTCAAAAGGAGTTAGAAAAATGTGTAACTCAAGTAAAAGGGGAGAAAGAAAAAAAAAAAAACAACAGAATTTTACAGCTAATCTACTTATTGTATTAGTAGAAACAACATCCATGCAAACCACCTCAGGGTCACATAATCCAAACCCTTCAATAATATTAATTCCCCACATTCAAGACAATGCTGGAATAATAACAATAGTATGTACTCAAGACTGACTTTTTTGCAGTTGAAGAAAGTTCTCATTTCAGTCTAATCACAGGAACGTGTGTGTTGTCTTTGCTGTCATGATGCAGGTGGGCACCATTAACCATAAAAAGAAGAAAGCCTGATCATGTGAGTAAACTAGCACTTTTTCTTTTTTCTGTTTTTGTTGTTAGAGGTTCCAATGCATTACTAGACATATCTTTCAGCCAACTGTTAGAGGGAAGCAGTCTGTTGTAAAACTTAAAACAGTATTTATAGTATGTGTCATGTGATGCTATATCTAACTTTTGCACTTTTCAACAGTTTCTACCTTCAGATATATTTTTGGCGACCATATTTATTGTTTGTTTGTTTTCTGAAAAGTTTTCTGCCTTAAAAATTGCAGCATATTCATAGTTCTTTCTGCTTATTACACATCAGGAGCTGCAAATAGCCCACTGAAATTAATGACATACTTTTATTTACAAAAGTATAAAAAAAATTTAAGTTAGGTCTTAAACAGTACATATGAAATAGCAGATTTTAAAGTCTGCTATTTTCCTCAGACTATGCTATATTGATTTTAGACACACAGAAGAGTAAAATATACTCTTATTATATTTTTTCTGTTTAGTTATTCTATGTATAAATAATTCAAAATAACATTAGAAAACATATAGTGTTACTGATTGTCTTCAGTTCCCATGCCTCCCTTTATCCTCCCCAGCTTTCTTCTCTTCTTACCTGTGCCTCAGCAGCAGCTAGCTCCCTTTTATATTTTGGTGAAGATGTATGCTGTTTAATGCTTCATTTTTTAAAAAACAGAAATACAAATAGAAGTGGAGCTCAGTCACTCCTGCTGCATAATTGAGAGCAAGCAACTGCAGGTGTGTGCTTTAAAAACTGAGGAAAGTGCATTTTAGCTTGATTCCATTGAACCTGGCCCTGATGTTTTCACCTGTGCTTCCCTAGTGGCAGAGTTGCTTTCATTTTCTATTACAGAAGCCAAGACAAGGACATGGCATAACAGTCTACTTTTTAAATAAAAATTAAAAGTTAAAAATTGATTGTAAAAATAATTTTGGTATAATATTAACATATGAAAATCTGAATTACTTTCTCACAAAAATACAGCACAAATAGAAACAACACAAACACATGAAAATTATTAGAAGCATGGGAGGTTCTGAAGAAGAAATAAGCGGCAATCACGCCAGTCAGCCCCTGTGTTTTGACAGTAATAACCAGAAATCTGTAAGATTACGCTAGATTAGGCTAATATCAAGAAATGGAATCAGTAATTCTGTTTACCCTATGCTGCAGCACAAAGCAAATAAATGTGTCAGCAGTCTCCTTGATAAAGTTTAACTGATTATTCCATTCATGAGCACTTTTAAAGTTAGTTATAATTCTCCAGTAGAACTCACTATTACAAGATATTACCGAGACATGTTGTTTAAATAATATTCAATGAAAGGGTTTAAGGGCTGTTTTTATTTTTTGTAAACGAAAGTCAGTCATGATGGATGTTGGTGCTCTTTATTCATATTAATACCCAATTCCCAGCAAGGATCAAATCAGAAAGTTACTTCCATAGTGCAAGTTCTTCCTAACTGGTAAGGTCCAGAAAGAAGAAAAGTAATGGAGCTGTGCAAGAAGACTACTTTCACATGCATTACACTGATATCTCTGAAAGAAAAGAAAAAAAAAAAACCAACCCAACCCTAAATTCTGCACAATTTACACTGAAGGTTCCAGAAAAAAAAAAAAAAAATGTATTTACCATGATGCAGTGACTAGACTTGGGGTGAGCACTTGACCCAAAACAAGCAAACAAAAACCTCCAAACAAAATAATTGAAACAAAATTAAGTTTTTCCGTTGATTTCAGAATGAGATCCTAGTAGTTTAGTCCACCAAGGTGTTGCACCTGCCAGTCAATAATTTATAGGACTGCTTTGTTTCTGCTTTATCAGTTCAGATATCCACCTATGGATCTGTCAAATTGAATCATAAAATAGTTTCCACCAAATGTTAGTTTCCTTCTTTACTTTTCCTCCTGACAGATCACCGACCAAAGTCTTCTGTCTTGGTTTTCAGAATCATTAGTATAATTTATTTATTTTTAATCTAACAGTGACACGTGCTTTACAGAGGATAGAAAAATGTTACTTGGATATATGTGAACACACAATATGCTATTGTGGAATTCATTATAATGTATTATTATGCAAAACCAAACAAAGTATATTCTTTTTTGTAATTGCTTAATTTAAGCCATTTATTATGTACTCCACTGATAATCTGTTCAGGATAGAAATAAAGCTACTCTGGCATGTGCTGTTAATTTCATTCTTGCAAATAGAGCAAAAATAGAAAAAAATTATTTAGGAGTAAAAATACCTAGCTCACAGTTCTTCAGCTGCCACATCTCAAAATAGGGCTATTAATAGGCTTTTACATCAACTGTACAATACATTTCAGAGACTTAAAAATGTCTCTTAGAAAAATTCAAACTCCAGTGGCCCCTAACAGTACTTAGTAAATCTATCTTAAAATATCTTGAATTAGGTTTAGTATTTTAAGACCTAAAATTTTATCAATGGTTCTTTATTTACCTGGGTGGTTATGTTTTCTGGAAACACAGTATTACTGCTACTACTATTATAAATGTGACTATATTGGAGCTGCTTCTAAATGATTAATGGTTAATTAAATGGTTATTTTTTTTCAATCATTTTAGACAATTCAGAGCTAAAGTCCAACTGACTTTTCAGTAAGGCCTAAGCTTTCAAATGCCTACCTTATTCCTGAAAAGTAAATATAGATACTAAAACTTGTACTTACAAGCATCAACATGAGGCATTTCATCTGAAGGCAGCTGAGGTTCCTCTCTTAATTCTCCAGTTGGAGGAAACTGAGATCTCCTTCCCTACTTATGATCTCAACCAGTACAGTGAAGTTGGTACAAACAAAATCAGGATGGTGGGACTGTTCACCACCAATACGCTATCTTTTCTCAGCAGAGCTACAGGACAACTGCTCAGTAAGGGAACTTGTCACTAGCAAGAGCATGTCCTCCAACTTTAAACAGCTGGGTACCAATTTTAAACAGCTGGGTACTGAAGCCTGAGTTAATGCCTTTATCACATTCACATGGTGGAAGGACTTGGGCGGGAACCAAACTACTTAAGCTTGCTGGAGCAAGAAACTTGATCCACAAGAGTAGTCCCAAAATGGAATCAAATTTCTACAGTGAATAGCTTCCCCACTAGATTAAATAAATTAAGGATCAAAGTGAAAAGAGTGAAAAGCAGTAGCCTTGTATGACTGCTTCAAAACCACAAGTGGATATATACAAGGTAGTAATCAGACTGACAATGAACTTGCAGATGCTTCCCTACTTTTGCACTAGTTATGGATTCTGTTGGGGAACTGCATGTCCAACAGAACAGCAAGAAGTATGATAGGCCTAGACCATGGATGACCAATCCAGCTCACACTAATGCTAGCTACCAGCTAATAACTGTCCTTACATAGAGTTTCTGCTTTCTTCAATGCTCCAATCCCACTTTTACATCATATTCCACTAGTATAGTTTGTTGATTATCTTTCTGACTAAGAGCAATTTGTGATTTCAGTAATGGAAACACAGCCATGTATTGCAACAGCAGAATTTACATATATAACAAAAATGGAGGTCTACATTAAATTGAACTGTTTGCTTTCTATTTCTTTATTAAGCTATATAGAAAAAAGAAAAAAGTTGATAGCTCAGAATTTAAAGTATAGAGGGAGAAATGTTTTCTAATTGTCAGCTTGACATTATATACCATTTCCCCACAAACAGGTACAAAATGGCTGCTAATGTACAGCAATTCCTCCTCGTCAGTCTGGCACATCTATTTCTAGTGGACTGCAAATCTCAGCATATGCAATTTGCAAGCCTGAATATGCCTGAGGTGTGACTGTGCAATGAGGGAGAAGGTGGCTCTCATAACATAGTTCTTGCAGATTATTTTTTTTCTGTATCACTTGAGAAAGTATTATTTAGAGGGGCAAAATCCATATGTGTGACTATGCCTAATATCCTTTTCCAATTTTTGTGGGCTTTCTCATTGTTTAATTGACTTCACTGGGGGAATCAAATAAAAAAAAATAAAAAGGAAAAATACAGGAAAACAAAAAACTTTAAAGCTTTGGGGAAATAACTAGTAATTTTGTTTCCAACCATTTCGGGTTATAGATTAAATATACCATAGTAACTTTAATTTCCACATAGTTTTTCTTATTTATCATTTAGATTTAATCTTATTTGAAGCTGCTGAAAGATGACAGAAACCTCAAAACATAGGAAGCAAAAATGAAGCCTATAATCAGCTAAACCAGCTCTATCTTTTCCTCACCTTTAAGAATGATGAAACATGCATGCTCCTGTCAATCCATTAGCATTGAGTACCACAGTATTCTTTTCACAGATGTGAAAAAAGCAGGGGAAAACCATCATCTATGCCAAAGCCACGTAGAAATTTTGAGGAGCAGATTCAGAACTCCCAGAAAAAACAGGTGATAGAAACAAATAGAAGTATTGGTAAAATTCTTGAGTGAGATTACTCAAGAAATATCTAAGCAAATTTCTATGAATGTATCAGACATAGAGAAGGTAAGAGAAAAACAACTAAAAACCTCACAAATATAGCTTAATTCCATTGTACTAAAACCATTTCTTGCTCCTTCTGGACGTAAAAGACCTATGTAGATGTGAAATATAAACTATAAATCACAAGATTTTTCATGTTGGGATAAAGGAGTATTTTGCCATGGAGTACTGAATTTATTCTGAACTCTTCAGGGCAATTGGAAAGCAAATACATATAGCAAAAGGCAGACAGGCACACCATATGTTACAATAGCAGCAGCCGCTGTGAAGGGCGGGATAAATGCATTAATCACTGAAGTATAGCTCAATTAAAAAGATTTTTATAAACCATGAAAGATCAGACTACAATACGGAGAATGATTTCTTGATCCTTGAGCAGACTGTGCTACTACTGTGGCATTGAGAACTGTATATGACCATCTTTAATATGAATAGAGGCACCAGGGAGATACTGGGATAAAACAAGAGGCAGTAATTACAACAGCAGTATTTTTAATAACATTTCCCTGCTTCTTATTTATATTTGCTCACATTTCTCTGCTCCTTATTTAAATGTACTTTGGCTTTTCCAAAATAAATTTTTATTTCCTGCACTATTTTTTTTAATACCTTGACCATGCAGCTGTGAAGAGGAGTACATCTGAAACTGATTTGCAGCTACAGCAATTGGTCTAAGAAAATGTACTACCTCTGTGCACAAACCTTATCTCACAGGAAATATTTTGCCTGCTTCTTTCATGCAGCTAATGGGATTCACGTTTTTGGTGTTTAAGGACAGTTGCAGTTTTAGGATCCTAAAGAGCACTATGGCCTTTACTTGACTGACAAAAGGGTTACTTTAGAAATAAAAGAGAATCTGAGCAAAAATACTTTGTTGTCCTTAATGAGGAAAAAAAATAGGAACACAGGAGCATAATGAGAAAACAAAGCATTTTGGAAGTTGACAATTATTTCATTTAGAATAGTTTACAATTATATTAGTTGAGTGAAATGGCTCTTTACTTCTGTGTTCTTGTTACAGAGCAGAGATTATGGTGATCCACAATGTATTATAAGGAATAGAAGTGAAGAAAGAAGATCAGGCTTAAAAAGGATTTAGTTTGGCATAGCAGCAGGTACTCAGGAATGTAAGGTGAGTTCAGGTTGTTTGCACATAAAACCACTTCATCTTCAAGACCTCCAGTATTGGCTATCTAGCACACTCATTACTGAACTTTCATATCATATGCCTACTAATACCAAAGGTAAGGAAAAATGCCCAATAGCAGATATTCTGGTTACACTTTCTTTCAGGGCTCCTACCTGCATTTGATTTTTAATGAGTTCTCTGTAAAGCAGGACATTAGGGTGTCGAATCTTTGTTTTAGGTCCTTCTCAGACACAGCTCCCATCTTGTTACATAGACAAACCACTCAGCTTGCACTATAGTACAGGTTTTCTTTTTCTTGCCAAGTTACTTTCTAGACACATTTTTTTCTTGAGAAGCTGCGGGTTGTTGATTTTTCATAGTTCTCTTCTTCCTCCCAATTTGTTTGATAAACACAATGCAGCAGCAAAGGCAGCCATGGAATTGAATGATGCTATTTGTCAGTTACCTCCTGGTGCGATGAAGCCAGCAGGAGTATAAAAGCACAAAAAAATGCCTTTAAAAGAAGAGTAATTTTCTTAAATATTGAGAAGTGATTCTCTTAAGATAATACTTGCAATCAGCACACAGCATGTGCAGCAGCCACGTTCTGGAAGACAAAATTGGCTGCTTCAGAGAGTTCAGCATAAAGCAGACGGTTGGGGTACAGTAGTTCTCCTACACGAAGTTATTAAAAGACAAATCCTGTATGCTACTGAAGCTCAAACTGAGGTGTTCCAAAATCACATAGTTCTTACATAGAACAGAAAATAGTTAAGATCTGCATGTTGCTATTTGAAATTTAAGCTGTGGTCACCAAACCCATGCATATTAATTAGTGTGTGTCTTAAGAGATGCTTTTTTGCAGATCAGCTTGGAAAGTAGAACACTTTCAGAGGCATAGAAATGACTAAGACACATGCAAGTAGAACAAATAAACTAAGGAAGAAATAAATGAGAGAGGTGGGGGAAAGACCAGAATAAAGTACTGCAATAATTAGGATTTTTATTTGTAGGAGAAAAAACTAAAACATAATGCAATGGAATTACGGTTGCGGTTATGAAAGATATACTGGAAGAACATGTGAAAGCTACTGAGTTACTGACAAAGTACTCTTTATTAGTCTAGTTCCAGCAATGGTCAGCACTATAAGTACAGAGATGATTCCTATACTGATCACCTCTGGCAGTCAGTTTTTAATGGAATTTAGGGTACAGTATTATTCCTAAGATTGCTATTTACCGCTTATAGTAGAATCCCAGGTGGAGCAGTCTCCCCAACGCTGCACATTTCCTGTGCTCAAAAACTAGATTAACTGTTTATAGCTATTCTAGCACTATTGGTGCTATTTGTTATTACAGAAACATAAACTTAAGTTTCATTCATTTAAAACTCTGAATCTCTGAACATTTTGTCTTCTCTTTTCACTAGAGACATTCTTTTTATGCTCTGATTTTGAAGGGAAGCTATCAAAAAAATTTTAAATTGTCTGAAACATTTCCTTTTTTATACGCTGTTGTAGATTTTTGATATAAAAACATAGACTAAGTGAATCTCAACCATTAAGTTATCAAAAGGCGTTCCTTTTCATGGAAGTGATGGTGGTGGAAGCGCTGTGCTGAATGCATATTACAAGGGGGGAATAAATGTGCTTCACATAGAGCACACTGGAAATTAACCTCACATGCCATTCAGATTAGATGAATAGCGTGGCTGGAGATGGCTTGTTTTGTCATGAAAAAATTAATACAGATTTTAAAATAAAGATTATGCTCTGCAATTAATATGACAGTTTATAATTGCTTAAATGAAGTGAGAAAGACATAGGCACTTCATTTACTTTGCACAAATTGCGTATTTTTAATAAGTGGAGCTCTTTTAAGAAAATAATAAGTTTCATCATGCCAACGAACAGGAAAAATTTAATTTCTAAATAAACAGATTATAAGTATTTAGCTTTTCCCTGGATTTATAGTCTCTTTTCCAGTTGAATGTTTTTTTAAATGTTCACACCATATTCTTCTGTCATCTGATGACAGAATCAGCAGGGAAGTAGCTATCTTTGGAGGAACTGCTTCTTCATGTAAGGTGCAGTGATGATGCAGACCAGGTTTTGATGCAGGTCTCCCAACATTAGCATTACAGAATCACAGAATCACAGAATCATTTAGGTTGGAAAAGACCTTGAAGATCATCGAGCCCAACCATAAACCTAACACTGCCAAGTCCACCACTGAACCGGGTCCTTAAGCGCCACACCTACACATCTTTTAAAGACCCCCAGGGCCATTTTCACCAGGCACCTTTCCAGCCACTCTTCCACAAGCCTGTAGCGCTGTGTGGGGTTGTTGTACCCAAGACCCTCTCATCCTGCAGCCATTCAATGGGTTTCTCTTGATACGACATTCCTGTAAATCTTCTCCTAACTGGGGCAACTCAGAAATACCTCAAGGGGAGGGACACGTGGACAACTGCACCTGCCTCTTGCTAGAAAGAGCAGTGCAGCAAGAGGTACTAATTCCATCTCTTCACCAAAATCTCTTCCTCTAAGCGAGACGCAAGCTGAAACTCCTCCTGCCAACAAACTTGGGCATTTGCCCTCATCATACATATTTCCCTCACTCTTTGCAGCCTAAATCAGGCTAACATAATCCTAAGCCGAGCCTGAGAAGAATATACTACTTTTTCTTTCAAAGTGTTTTCCAGAAAGGCAGAAAGAATGTCATTTGCTCTCAACACTGAGAAACAGAGCTCCAGCACAAGCAGACGCGCTGCTCCCAGGCAAGAGCTGCAACTGAGAAAGTGCTATGGAAACAAGAGACCCTCTTGCCTTCACACTCCAGCACAAGTCTCACCTGTGCCACAGCCACCCCCAAAACAACAGCTGTTACCTGGTCTTTGCTCTGCCTGGTCTATATTTTAACTCTTGCTTTATGGGACATTTCCAGAATTCATCTTATCACAGTTATCAGAAAACAAACAAAAAAAAATCTCGACCACAATGATAGAAATGAGGGCATAATCTGATACGTGTTACTTTAGAAGCAATGCCAGGTTTAACATTCCTTGCTATCCATCTACTTAGTGATCTACCAATTCATATATGGTGCTGCATCACATTTTTTTCCATTATAACAGCATAGCTATTTGTGTGGTTATACGGTGAAAATCAAGGAAGTAAGCCACTGAAAATTACGCCCCCCCATTTCTCCTCCCATTTTTTACCTGCACAAAAATTTCAGTCTGATCAATTCTCAGTCCAGCTCCACATATGACAGCATGAAACACTTGTACTGGCACACAGAAAAGAATAATAACAGTGAATGGTGGGGTAAGATGTCCATTGAATCTTTTAACTTAGCCAAGGAGCTTCTTTCTTTCACTATGGTGAAAACTGCTGTCTTAGCTCTATGAGAAAGCTTCTCACATTTAATAGTATCAGGCTACAGTCTTTCTAGTTGAAAGTGCAGAGACTAGAAACCAGAACTTAAAAAAAAAAAAGTGCCATTTCAGAATGCAGAGTCATGTAATAGCCATGATGCCCTCTGCTGCTCTAATGATACAATCATACTCTTTTTACAAATAGACTAAGTACAATTCTGAGCTATTCTTAAATTTCATAATTTATTTATTTACATTTCCAACCTGTTCATGAGCAATAATTTGAGTAAGTATATACCTAATTACTGTTTATATTAAATACATATGTCTCTAGGAAAAAGGAACAATGCTTATCTAGAAAGTGCTATCACGAGGTTAGTGGCTTAACTAACTATATACTGTGGAATAGCATTTTAAAATCTAAAATAAATGTGTAATTTTAGTTAAAAATCCTTAAGTATGTGGGGAAAAGAGCCTCTCACACAAGTAAAACCATTGCTCATATCTGACCTCTGGGATAATATTCAAAATGGTAATGAATAAAAAAATTGAACTGGGAGGGATAAATCATTTTCTTTTCTTTCTGTTCTGTACATATCCAGTTTGTAACAAATTAAAGACAGCAAAGACTACAGAGCTTGTATATACAGTAACAATTAGACATTTGGCTTTGTCATCTGAGGGAAAAAAAAAAAATCTATTTATTGATTAGCCGAAGTCTTGCATTTTAGGCAGTATTATCATTCTGTTCACTCAGAAGCCAGTTGTTTCCAGCCATCCTTTGGATCATCTGTTATTATTTAGGAGTGGTGTGTCCTAAGGACAGTAGAGTGCAACCATGTTTTTTTTCTTAGCTGTAACATGATAAGCATTAGATGCCAGAATTTAGCAACTCCAGTAACAGAAATGGCCTCTTACTTGTAGCAGGGGTCCTATTGCCAAGTGATTATATCAGTAGGTCTCACAGCTTCTGTCGCATTCAGCCTATTGGTTGTCTGGTTTGTAAATACAAACACTACCACAAATCCGGAACATTTTCAATCTAAATAGGGATAAAGTATGACAGATGGATGTAGAACACAGATGGAAGGAGGGAGTATAAAGTCTTCATTGCCACAATCCATATCATACTTATTATGAAGGAAAAAATAGCTCCATTTCTGAAACACCCATACAATATTTTTTGAGCTTGGAACTCTCATAAATCAAATGATGAATTGCTCAGCAACTTCTGCCCTTTAGGCAGTCAACTGTCCCACTGTCTCTATTTTTCTCCTTTTATTTTTCACCCGTGACAATCCATTCTAAGTGTCGCGGACATAATCTTTTTTTATCCACCAAACAAAGATTCAAATGTGTAAGCATTTTATGATCTCCACGACCTTTCAAGTGGTTTAAAAGTTTTGTTTAATTCTATGGTGATATTATTTGGCTTATTCCAACTTTGCAAGCATACAAAGGTCATTCAATAAGATCTTAAGTGCTCTAAGTTGTTAATTTCCTTAGCATGAAAGAAGAAAACATGATAAAGTAAATAACCCCTTTTTCAGAAAAGAAGAAATGGAAGTGAAAAAAGACATACAAACAACAGGTGTTAACCCCTCCTATACAGTAGCTATCAGGGGTGATGTGTGTATAGCAAGGCCTAGGTAAGGAATTCCTTTCCAAATAGCTTATGTGCAAGGCTGCAGTACTTCAAGTTGCCAGTTAGTTCAAGCATTTATGAAATATTATACATCATACACATAAAGAACCATGTAGCCTTTCTAACACTATTATTTTCTGTATTTTGCTTCCCCCGAGACTGAAAAAAAGGATTTATTTACCTTGAAAAAATGAAAAAAAAAAGCCCACCTCTTACAATTTTCCAAAAGTCCTGTTGCATAACACCATGTAGCCATAGAGATGAGATGAAACTGCATTTTTCTATGTTACTGGAAACCAGAGCAATGTACATGCTATGAAAGCGAGGTGCCACTTAGAGTATAATCTAACATATTTGAAGAAAAATCCTATCACATAGTTTAATAACACTGCCCTATATTGCAAATGGAAAAGCGAAGTAGGGAGGGAAATATTACACCCCAATTATTCTGGAATAGTAATTAATGTGTTTCAGCTCCTGGCCATATGGCTGTTTCACAGACTATCTTCGGACATTCTATTTGGGCACTTCTGACAGTTTAGTAGTGTCACACCATCTATCTAGCTCTGTATTTTAACTCACTAAATACAAGTCAAAAAGCACACACGCAAACACTCAGCTAAGATTAGTCATACAAAATTTCAGGGAAAATATTTTCAATCACTGTTAGAAACAGAAATAGTCATTACCATTTCGGTGTTGCAGCCTCTTCCTTTGCAACTTCACTGATACTTCTTAGAAACTTCCACTGGTCTGGCAATAATCCCATTAAAACCAAGTTATTTTCTATTTAGTGTGCATAAAAGTTACAGAATTTGGCACATTCTTACTACTACGATCCAATAATGTATGCTTCTGAATTACCACATGTTGTAAAAGCATACTCAATTAAAAACATCAGGTATGACATAACATTATAAAACACCCTTTCAGAATCTGAAAATTTTTTATGAACTGTAAAGACTTGCACAAGTATGAAGCAATTTCTTGTAGATACTGGAATAATTGCTGGCAGATTTAATTTGTTCCAGAATACAGTAACACTATCGGATGTACATTTGCATTGCAATAGTATAGAAAAATCACTGCAGAAGGAAGACTAGACTGACTTGAGCTACAGTAAGCAATATGATGATCACACTTGTCATCACAAGTTCAGTCTCATCTTATAATAGCTAGATAAGTGTATTTTTCTTTGAAGCACAGAACATTTTTGAAAGCTATGGCACAACATTTTTATCTTCTTTTCTTAATAAAGCTGCTTTGCCTGTTCAAAAATATGCTGAATTACTGCTGTCCCAATGTTTCTATTCAAGCTTATCTAATTCAACAGTACAAAGCTTTCAGAACAAAAAGAAATACAGTATATACTTATATACATTTTTGTGTATGTATACTTACAAGAACAACCCATATATATATTTAATATATGTGTGTGTATACACACACCCCCATATATATAAAGCTTTCTTGGTAGAAACAAAGCAGTTGGCAAGGCTTACTCACGAAGTGGGAATGAATCATAAAACATTCAATAGATCCAGGCTGTTTTCCCAATTTTCTGCAAAACAATTATTGCCAGATATAATGAACATGCTTTTCAAATACTGATAAGTGTTACATCTAAATGATTTTACATCTTCAGAAATTCTAAAGCACATATGAAAATGACAATATTCAGCAAGTAGCATTTGTTGAGATTTATTAAAATTATTTTGAAATATATCCAAGTTCAAGCCCAATTTGGTTTAAGAAGCAAGTTATGATTAAAGAGCTTTGCTCAGAAAACTTGACAAAAGGGGAGACTCGTACAAAGGGTGAGAGAAAGCATTACATCAGCATAGGTCATCCTTTTCTTTTTTGTTAAATCTTCATCCATTACGCTGCATTTTCTGTTTCAGCTATACCCAAGGCTTGGACAAGTTAAAAACAAGACATAAGGATAAAAGGAAAACATTTCCAATTCTAAAAGCCTTTTTTATTGTTAAATGTCAGGGGGAGGTTGGGGGGGTGGTGTGGAATTCAGTGTAGTTGATGGGTTTTAAGCCAAATCAATTTCTGCAGTTATTTATTTTAGTCAGAGCTCAATCTGCTATTGCTGTTTTGGTTAACTTTTTATGCACCATTTAGTCAGTCAAAGATTTATGAAGTTCTGCAGAAAATACAAAAGAAATCTTAGGAAGTTCTGGAAATGGAACTGGTAGGGCAGAGTTTATAAATCTACTGAAATCTATGAAGTTTCCCCTATTGCCAACTGTAATTACAACTGTGAAATTCTGAAGAAGGAAAGACAAAACTATAATAAAACTTTCCATTTGGGAACATTTATGACATTGTACTAACTGAGGGACTGATTCACCATCATGTATAACCTGTAATATTAACAGTATCTTTGGAAAATCTATATAAAATTCTATTTGCCCACCAGAATTATTTATAGAGTTATAGGGACTATAATATATGGCAAGGAAAAGGACAATAATATTTTTTTTTTTTTTTTAACATTTAGGGTTAAATAGTCTCATTAATGACTGTAAAGAAATAAATTATAAACTAAACAAAAACCCACGGGACCAAATAGAAAATTGTGCTAACTGGACACATAAGTTTTTCCTTCATATTGTTCTTACTCTAGATAATACAGAAGTTAAAGTTTGCAACAATTTATCACTTTCTCCCATACGTAAGCATGAATCCAATCATATGTACAGCTCAAAGGTGAAGGAGAAGAGAATGTGCTGAAATTTTTGGAAGAAAATACTGATAAAGGGAAGAACAAGCGAATATGAAAATGCCTATGAAAATGGCATTGTTTACAGTGTAGAAAGAAAAGGGCAGATCAGGGAATTTGGTAAAAATCCTATTTATGCCTCAGCACAAATAGCTTTATATTCAGTCTGCTGATATTCTACTCAGAGTTTTCTTAATCAGATTAGCAAAACCATAAAAGCATTTTGAAAACGGTTGTAGAGATGCGCACTTGTTTGTATCTGCCTCGAGCCTATGGATGTGCTTCTCTTCCCTTATCACACAAAAGTGCTGTGATCTAGATTGATCATCTTAACAAAACTTCTAAATACACAAAATAATCACAAATTCACCAAATAACGCAATGGTATATTAACTATTTTTTCCTAAATCATGTTACAATAAAGTGTAATATTTTTATGTACTATACCCTTGCTGACTATTTTAACATATGTAACATTTCTATAGTTCCCCCCACAATCAGAAACAATTGAAAAAAGTATACAAGACATTAACAGTTTTGAAGAAAAAATATTTTTTTCACGTGCTGTCATCCTGTGATGTCATGTCATAAAAAAAGACGTAGTCTCCTTCAGTAACACTTCTGAGTTTACAATAAATGGATGCATAGAATATCCACTCATATAAATGAATATATTTATCTTAAAGCAAGATAAATGATAATCCTCTCCTCTCCTGTTTATACTTCCTTTATTTCATGTGAAGGTAAAAATCAACTCATAGCTGATTTCTCAAAGCCACACAATTTCTAACTAATGCTCCTATTCAGGATGTTTGTTTATTATTATGTCTATTATTTTTCTGTTTATTGTCATGTCTATTGTTTTCCTGTTTATTATTATGTCTATTATTTTTCAGATACTGCACAGCTGCATTTATATCCTGTAAAGAAATAAGCACCTTCATACCTTCCCTCGCTTCCCAAGCCGAGGCAGCTATGCAAGTCAGTATTAAGTTTACTCTAAAATCCCTGGAAATGCGGTTTTAAAAATTGAACACAAGAAGCCCCAGAAGCTCAAAACGTACCTTTCACTTTTCAGATATGATCCATTACAACATGAACATACAGTTTTTCTTTCCCTCAGGGATTTTTCAGAATAGTCCCTTTGCCTAAGTACTAGAAATCAGAATGGTTCAGATTCTGCATAAGTTATCCCAAGTAGACAAACAATATAATACAAAGTGATGGAAATATAATTGCTAGCATTCATTTGCTAAAGCTATCATTTTCTTTTATATTTCTGCAGCTGCTTTAACTTTGATTGCTTCAGTGCTTTCTCCCAGTATATCCTCTGCATGATGATTTGTCCAAGCTCTGATGAACATTCCCTATTTAACTGATACAGTTGTTTTTATCTTAGAGTTTTTGAACAATTTATAGACATTTTCTTCTTAAGATAAGTTGCACTTTAAAGTATATGTATATAGAAGAAGAATAAAGAAGGGGAGAAAGGTATCTGCATAACACCTGATCAAGTAATTCCTCAGAAAGATTCAGTGGCTTGATCCATTTTTGGTATGTAGAGGACTTCACTTTCTCCCTTTTTTCTCCACTCTTTTGGCCTCTTTATTTTGAGTTCAAGATGAAATTTTGAATTTTTAAGGTATCATATTGCTTTAATTTACTAGCGTTTCATTTACTACAGTGTTTTCTTGCTTTATGATAATCATTCATCTTTGATAGCAAATACAAATAAACATCATTACTGTTTCAATTATTTCGTTATTATTTCCCGCTATTTCTTGCTTAGGTTTTGGTTGTTTTAATTTAGCTTTCATTAGTTTATATTCAAATGCGTACTGATTGATTTCTTGCAAGGACAGTTTCTGCGGTCCTCACATCAGATATTTATTTTGTATCTGCTGTGAGATATTAATTTTATTACATTAAATGCTTCTGCTATGTAGTAGAACCTAGTCAGTTCACATGGGACAGTTACTACACATGAAGTTGAAGAATGCATCAGTGCCATTATTGCTCTATCCAAAAGAAGGCTCCTTCACGAAAAGTAACAAATGATTTGACGGCCTATTGGATTTTTATGAAGGGAAAAAATGGAAGAGAGGGGGGAAAAAATCAGGCTTTTTAACCTGGGGCATAAACTCTTAGCTGTCAAAAGATAATCCTGAGATGCTTGCTATGTCTTAATTAAATACAACATGGGCTGATAAAATGCAGAGAACCTACCTAAACTCCCTGCTGTACAGTGAATTTCTGCCTAGACACTGAATACTCTTTTGAATTCTCTGCAGCTTGCAAATTGTACTGAACAGTTGTCAGATTTCTGCATAATGCATTTCAGTCAAGACTTGAGAAGTAAGAAGCTCGTTTGTAAGTATTTTGCAGGAGATGCTTTCCTGACAAGAATGAAATCTCAAATGGTAATCTGTGCTTTTATAGTATTTTATTATAAACTATATAAAAACATACTTTTAGGAAAAAAAGATGATACATCCTTCAGAAGAAACACTGGTCCATCCTCACTTAATAGGCTGATCGATAGTTATTTAATTTTTTTAAAAGTGCAAACTTGATGCTACACACTAGCATTATGTAATTAACATTCTAATTCTGTTACCAGAAAATACTGTTATTTTGATGAAATCTTTATTCTTCCCCAACATCTGATGGGGAATATATTTGTAAGGAATATGACTCGACTCTGTTGTCTTTTGACTAACACTGTGTATTACAGTATTGTACCATAAGGTTTTGTTTCTTTGCTAGTAAGAATGCAGAAAGAAAACTTGGTAAAAATCTGCAGCCACTCTGGTACTTAACTTGGATCACAATTCATTCTTTGCTTGATACCTTTTGCTTTACTATGCAGTATGTTCTATTTCTACACTTTGTACCAATTCTATGGTAAGTATAACACTACAAATAAATCCTTTCTTAGTCACATAACTTTGAAATAAGTTTTGTGATGGATTGAGATTTTTTTCATTTAAGACTGCCATGTGAAGAACCAGGACAGGAAGTGACTGTGACAAGAACATTATATAGCTGTGTGCAATTTCAAAGTACCATATGTCGTGTACAGACAACAAATATGCAGCAAGTACACTTGGCTTTTTGAAGGAAGGCTCACTTCAAAACATATTCTTTCCAAAAAAGGCTACTGGAATATTCAGCTAAGTATGTAATCTCTGAACAATTCCTACAAACAATGGTGCATACAAAGGTTAATATTCATAGGTGTGCATGAGATACCTGAATATAGATAATACTTCACGAATACCTATGGCAAATGCTATAAAGCTCAAGAAGCTAAGTAAAGCATTTATCTCAATAGGAAATTAAGATTCACTGTTGTTCTGATACGTGCAACTCCACTGGAGCAACAACCACAACTTTTGCCACACAAGAATTTGGCTGCAACCCAGTCAAACTGATGGAGTTGAAGGTTACAAAAGGAAAAGACTACTGTAGGCTTCAATTTACATAAATTTGGGTGGCTTACTCCTGAGTTTGTCTTCCCACTTTAGTGTTGTTCAGAAATGCTTATGCAATAAGAACATACTTTCTTTACATTCTTTATGTGGTCTTGGTGGTCTAAACTGTATATATTTCAGAGCATAAAAGTACCATTCTTCCACATAATAATGATTCCAAGGTAAGAAGTTATACAAAGTCAATGCCTATTGACACAATCTCAAGCATAACTATTATTTAAATCCATAAATATTAAGGGAGAAAATGTGTAATATCCCACACCGAGAACAACAGTACAATATGCAAGGTCTGCACATTTCTTGGCCACAAAGGCAGGTTTCAAGAACTGCACTCCTCTGCTAAATAGGAATATACTTTGGAAATATTGTAGTGTTTAAAAACTTCTTAGTGTGTAGTAATCTATGATATCAGATGTAAACTCCAATTTATGGACACCACGTAAGCTCCTGTTTGGAATACTATTTTAAAATAATAATACGCAGTCCTGTATCAATTGGAGTGCCAAAAAGTAACTGATTTTCTTGCAATACATTGTTTGATTTCAACAGTCACTTTATTTGGCATACAGTTCATACAATGATTTCATTAATCCTCAAGTATGCTAGCTAAAGATTAACATCACCTCTTCCTGGCATTTGATTGTGTAAAGTTGATAGTTACTCATTATCATTTTGCTTTTGCAGGAAGCAAACAAAAAAACAAGTCTAAAAACTTCCGTTTGTGCTCCCTAAAATGTATTGGAAGCAAGGCCAAAACTGTTTAAGTTTTCCCATTTAACTTCTGAAGACCTGAAAACTAAGTATGAATTTGAACCTGACCAGCAGCACGTAAGACATATTCATGCTTTGAGGGCTGCTGTTGGTAAACAGTGTTCTTTGTTTCAATGCTCATCTGTAGAGCCCTTGACAGGCATTTGCTGTTTGCTCACCTGTGCACATAGCTTCTCTATAGTTCAAACTGCTAAATTTCATTAAGAAAAATTAAATACACCTTAAGGACATTCCTGATATATTTTACTCCATCTGCAACTGCTGGATATCCCACAGAAACTACATACAAGTATTAAGAGGAAGGATGATGATTTCTGTCTGTCACTGTAGGATAAAAAGATACACTTTCTATGAATGTAACATTATTCTGTGAAGGTTTGGGAATCCCTTCCCCCAAAATTAAGTTAAAACCCGGAGATTAACAGACTCAAGCCACGCTTGCATTATATTCAACTATTTAAAAATACCCCCCCATGCAGCACCAATGCCAAATACAGATCCAGCTACATTCCATATGCAAGTCCCAAGGAAATGTATTCTTAGGGGACCTTCTCAACTGCATTTGTATTGTAAATGCATTTACAAACCCAGTTCCAGGCTAAAACCCCATTGTTCTAGCTTCCAGAAGCTATCACTAACAATGTTGAATTTAATCATTGTGCCAATCCATCTATCCCCCTAGAAAACAAGCATAACGATTCTGAGTGGGGTTTTCATGCATATGTAAGTGATTGAAAAATCAATGGGACTTGTTCTCCTAAGACACTTAAGACCAGATATTAATGGTATTTATGTGTCTGAAGATCAAGGCAGACACCTGATGGGGCTTTCATAACACCTACCTCCCACTGAAAGCTCATCCTCTTACCTTACTTATATGGGCTATTAGAAAGTTTAATTAATGAGTGATTGAAGTGCTTTGTATAGTGTTTCATGATCCATGTAGCCTGAAAGCATTTTTATTCAGTCCTCTGGAATGATAAGTTAAGGACTTAGGAATACTGGTGATTAATCTATCAGGAAATGAAATAAAGCCTGGTAACTCTCTTCCTGCAAGCATTCCAACAGTCCTTGTGTTATAGAAACAAGTATTATCTCTACTGACCTTCCTAAAAGCGTAAGAACTTTAAATAATATTTTTTGACAAGCACTGATAGGAAACATAATCTTTAGATTTCTTAAGATATTTCACATCAACTCCTATCACGTCCATTAATGTTGGATTCTAATATTCACATAAGAATCAGTAAATAAAGCTACGAAAGTTAATTATAATGTGGAAGCATGGTAAGTTAGAATATAGTCCATACAATGGGACATAATGTCATGAATAGATATATTATCCACATAGAGTTTGACATGCATGGCTAAAGCATCCAGTCCAAAATACAAAAATGCCTAATGATAATATGTAGATTCCATAGCCACATATTTCAAAAATGTATGCCCGTGGAGGCAATTCATTTCTTATCTAGCAAAAAGATACAGCTAAGAGAAATCCACAAGTTAAGGCTGGACTTTTAATACCTGATGCAACCTATGTTAAAACTCTTCAAATAAAATAGAATAATTGCCTTAAAGTTGAAAGGTTCTCATCATTTAAAATAGTAACAAACATTGAAAGGTGAAAAAAATTAAGTATTTTTAAAAATGTGTATCAGAGCAGGATTTATCTTCAAAAACTCCTTTACTGGCTCTTCAAAAACCATTTTAAATTATAGCACATACACTAGATAGTTAGATTTCCTTGCTCATTTAAGAAAGTATATCAAGAAAGTTATAGGCTGCAGGTAATGATACTGCCTAAAAATTGGGACTATCAGCATTAGTGCACAATGCACTCTCAGTGCGAGACAGAAACTGTCCTGCTGTGGGACAGAGTGATTCTCCTTTCCATTTGATAAATAAATACCTTGATACAGTCCTTTTCATGATATATAAATATTACACAGGGACTTCGTGTGAAACTGTGGTTCAGTTAAGGAACATTGGATATTTTTAGAATTCTACTTCTTAATGTGGGAATGACACACGACATTTCAGAAGGAAACTTCCAAAGTAGTTTCAAGGAAAAAAAGAAGAAAGAATTTGTCTGGCCTTCATGATAATACAAAGCCAAGCGTGCATTAAAGGAAGCAACAATTTTTTTTTACAGTGTAGGAAGTCCTTTTATACACGTTACAATCTGCTTATTTGCATTTAATTGTATAAAAATCTTGCACTTAACAAAATATGATTCCTCAAAAATGGCAAGTCTTTCAGGCATTTGATAAAGTAGTACACAAAGTAAAACTATTTCAGCTAACTTCACCTATGCTGTAGCTGTTAAAAAACTAATTTGACACATTATATGCAAGCAAAACCAGTTCTGCTTCAGATATGACATGACTTACCAAAGGGCAACAGCCTGTTCAATTCAATAAAGATACAGTTACAGAGTAAAAGGAGTATAAATACTTACATGCTTTATGTACTGAATTTACAGTAGGACTACTAGCCAAACTAAGAGCAAGTGTACATTCCAGTTAATGCCTTCTCTCTGACAAAACTCATTTAATCATGTTTTACTTTTTTCCATTTGAGTCTTATGAAACTGCATGTGCCCAACTTCTGCGTAGTGAGGAAGCCCAAGTTTTGTCTCACAGTGCATATATACCCATTTCCTTCAGAATGAAATGTGCATCCCAGAGCAGAATGTAAATAGAAGTCCCTTGAGGATATGATTTTGGTGAATCAACAGGTCATTTGATATACTCCTTTGCCCCACAACAGGATCAAATATAGAGTATTTTTCTTTTTTAATAAGTAAATGACCGACTACATTTCTTCATTTAGACTAACCAAGCCTTACTCTTTTCATCCACAAGCCTCTGCTGCCCTTAGACATATATTTTGTACAAAGAGCTGTAATATTTGGGTTAAAAGATGGTTTTAAAACAATCTAAGGTTTAGTAACTCTTAGCCAGACTTTCAAATACAGCAAGGCAAAAATTTTGATTTCTCCCTGTAAGTCAGAAAGGGTAGCAATAATCTCAATGACTAAAAGTTATGCAAATGCTCCCATACACGGAGGCAAGAGTTCAGAAAACAAGAAGTAAAACGGCATACCAACAATATAATTCAGAAGAAGGGATGAAGGATGAATTCAGGGCAGTCTAAAAGGTGACTTTATTCCATCTTCCTTGATTCTCACTTTTTTGTTCATACCAAAAATAAACACATGCAGTTTTACCAAAGCACAGTGATTAGCATGTGATTAACTCATGATTCTGTGGATATTTACCATAGAACTGGTATGACCTAAACAAAAAAGTGATCAATTTTCTGCAGCTATCAAAACTGAATAGTGATGTAGTAGTACATCCTTTGTACATCAATTGTATTATAGCCGTCCTGTAATCTACTGTGATGTATGAATTCTCCGTAACATTTCATGTGTATTCATTTACAGCTTTAAATATAGAACAGAATTAGAAGTAGAACATAGGGGACAGGTTTATTCTGCTACTTTGAAAGCATTCCCCTCCCCCATAATGCTACAGCCAACAACCTGATTTAGTAAGTCCCAATTGCTCTTTAATACTAGGGTGGCTTTTTGAAACAGACTTGTGACGAATTATCTATTAAGACTGCATATTGTACCCCTCAACACCACCATTTCTGGAGCCTCCAGTTCCCTATGCGTAGAACAAGTTTTCTAGATGGTCTTAACTTGTAGACAAAGAATAGAATAGTACTGTGATTTGCGTTAAAAGGAATATTTAGTCTTAATTCTGGTATCATCCTAGACACCTCAGGAAAAGTTCACTATGAACAGAAGAACAGCCTTACCATCTCTGTGGACATCTTGATAAAAGAGCAGGCTATAGAGTAGATTGCCAGGTGCATTATTTAAAAATTAGTTTTATTTACAGCTTCAGATAGCAGCACTTGATCAGCTACTATCACCTCTTTGAAAGAACCTGTTTTCACACTTGTCTAGCAAAACACCGATGTTTTATTTAGAAAACAGTAAAATGGACTCTGAATCTTGATGTTTCAAAAAAAATGGGTTTAGAGTCCTTGTAAGACTATTTTCTGTATAACAAAGTTAAACTTTTGGAGAGTTGCTTGAAACTATATTGCCACCTGCTGTCTCAAACAAAAATCAAGAGACAGGTCTGGCTGGCTGCAAAATAACAGAAATCTAATTTGGGAAACCTATTGTGAAGCAGGGGATGAAATATAAATTTTAAAATCACGAAGAATGACTTAGTGTGCACTTTCCCTCTCTTTTGCTTGGCGATGATTGGTCCAGAAAAAAATGACATGAGTAAATGAGAAGGAACTTACTAGTGAAGATTACGTAGCAATACGTAGCTAGTCATGCCCTGCTCATCATAAAACAACATTCTCTTGCAGCTCTCATCACAGAGTGACCAGATACGTACAGGTGGGATGAAATCAGGGATACGAGATTCATGAAAGTGAGGAGCTGCTTATTACAGACCCAATGTTTTGAGAGAGATTGTGGATACTGCGAGCTGATTCAGAAATAAAAAATGCTTCAGTCTTCTGTACCTCCTTTAGCAAAGAGGTGATAATCTACAGGAAACTAGGACTTAGTCTCTCTACAGTAATGCTACATTTCAATGAATTAAGTCTTGAGAAAAGCAGGATGGTGAAAGACATAGGGTAAGGTTAAGGGTTTATTAACACCTTGCTTTGAGTGTTTTGAGAAAACTAAACAGAATGTAACTTAATTGGTATATAAACACTGTTAAATTAACTAGAAGGGATTACAAATATGAACAGAGACCCCACAAAAAAAAAGAAAATGTACACTGAAAGGTTAGAAATATGCATACTGACTAACTCAAGTATCTGGGGGAAAAAAACAGAACAGTAATATGCCACTAAATAAATAAATACATAAATTGCATTAATTAAAGTGTTACAGCATAAAGCAGTATTTCTGGGATCAGGTTAGTAAGACAAGAAAGTAAGAAGCTGCTCTATGGAACACTACAAAAATTGCTATTCTTGGACAGTAGATAATGAGACACATGGTGCCTGTTTGAAATGTTTTCATCCAAATTCAACAGACAATGCCCTTCCTGAGGTATAAGAGCCTGATTTCAATGTTGTTGTGGGCAAGCACTGTTCAGCAGACTTGGATGTTCTTTTGTTTTTGTCTCACTTTTATCCCTGGACTTAAAGATGATCCTACAATATATCAGCTAGACAAATTAATGTTCAGAGGTCATTCTTGATGACATCCCAGGAAGATTAACAGAGTAAGAGATTCAGTGACGCTGATATAAGGCAGCCAAAAATGGCACCAGTTATCAACAACATATCTTGTATGTTCTGTGAGAGGACTTCATATAGGGTCCATTACTGAGAAAAACTCCAGGTTTTCTTTTCCTCCCTTGTTCTAGTCCCTAAATGAAAGTTTCAAAGACTTGTTAGCAGATCTATCAAACAATAAATACCATATAAACAGCTGCGAAGTAATAGTTGAAAAAAGTCATAATTTTGTCTGATGACTGACATGTTAATTTTATATAAAGACAAAGCAGTTCACATAGTATGGCAGAGAGCAGATTTTGTGTAATTAAACTCAACCTCGTTGTCTGTTTCTCTATTATTGCTTATTTGTTTTATTTTGTAGTCTCAAAAGGGCAAAAACTTCTATGATCGTCAGCTGGAATAAGCACTACAGAATCTGCCCCTACATATACCGGACCTCTGGCCAGACAAAATCAACTACATCTAGCAGCAACACTATTCAAGACAAGTCTTAAGGTCTTAGCGTCCTTTGAAATGAAGGATTTCAGTAAGCATTTGGCTTTAAGCATAAGCTTAAATGCCGTCTTGAATAGGTGACGATATAAACGGGCTCTGAAGCATTTTACTGAATCTGACTATACCATTAACACTGCCAAATCCTCCTTATGTAAGTCGGAGATGTTTTTCTTAAAAATAAAGCAAAACGTGGATTCATTTCATTTGCATGTTTACATGTCCTGTTATTCAAGCAGCTATACCTGCAGAACAGCAGACTGGACGGTGCTCGATATTCAGCTCCTGAAACGCTTTCTCAAGACCACCACAAACGGACCGTGGATACCCACCACCACCCACAGCACGGTCCGGGAACGCACCGGACCGTCATGCAGAAACCGATTAAGTACCCCAAAGCAAAGCAAGCCCGAAAGAGCCTACTGAATACAACCACCCGTTAAAGACAGCAGAAGTTAAGGATGAAAAACGCCCTACGAGGAGACGGCCCTCACCTGGCGCCCCGAGCAGAGGACCCCCGGAGCGGTTCGCTGCCGGCAACCCCCCTCCCTCCACCCCCCCAGGGACCGTCATGCAGAAACCGATTAAGTACCCCAAAGCAAAGCAAGCCCGAAAGAGCCTACTGAATACAACCACCCGTTAAAGACAGCAGAAGTTAAGGATGAAAAACGCCCTACGAGGAGACGGCCCTCACCTGGCGCCCCGAGCAGAGGACCCCCGGAGCGGTTCGCTGCCGGCAACCCCCCTCCCTCCACCCCCCCAGGGAGCGCGGGGCCGGGCAGGCTGCCCCGGCC
>NW_009647050.1:43085-103649 GCF_000708025.1 Charadrius vociferus
GGGGAGCTGAGGCGCGTAGTGCCCGGCGTCCGAGGCGTTGGTAACGGGAGCGGGCTGGGCCACAGCCCCGAGGCGTTCCGCTTTCGGACCCAGCCGGCCGCGCTTCCCTCCCGTCAGGGAAGACCTCACACCCCCGAAAGCGCGGCGGGAGGGACGGCGCCTGTGTGACCGCTTCTGGGTGACCGCCCAGAGCCCCAGCACCCCCCGGCCCGCATCGCCTCCTGCCCACACAAAAGCGCCCGCAAAGAATAGGTACTGGGCTCGGCCTCGCTGCCCTGTGCTGCTCGAACGTCTAGAATTACAGCTTCGGGCACTTGTGTGCTGCTGTGTTAATTAGAAAGTTGCGTGCGAGCTTTAGATGTGATAGATTGATTTATTAATATCAGTGTTATTTTGGACATCAGTCTTCATGCTAGAGTTTCTCAAATTAATGCATGGAGGAAGAAAAGCGTTTGGGTACTTTACACTCATACACCTAAATACTGTCTTTCTTTTTTAAAACCCTTACTGTAACCTTTGTTCCACTTTAAAATGTGGACAGTTCTGCAGGGAAGCACAATTAAAGACTGTTTTCAGAATACAGCCCCTCTTTGCAATCAGCACTGGCATTCAGGGAGACGTGTTTATCATTTTTTGTAGCATGCAGTTTATATTGTTGGATTGTTAAATTCTTGAGGCAGGCACGTTGCTATGTATGACAACATAGAGTCACACCTTCAGCATGAAGATTTACTTTGTAACATGCAAATCCAAATTTTCAAGTCTCAATAATAAAAAATACACCCTTTTCAAGACCTGTTATTTTGTAGTATTAAGTAACTTCTCACAAACTTAGAAAGCTTGGGGTATGAAAGACTGTCTGGAACAACAGTAAATACAGTGTTATAATTAAGTACAGTTGTCCTTGTTATTAATGTAAAAATCTTACCATTATCAGATTACTTAATATTTCAGCTTCCCCTCTCTCTCTGTCTCATTTTGCAGTGATGGACTGAAGCTTGAAACTGAAGTGCTGGATGGAAAGCCTAGGCTAATTTTAGCTGCTTCTGGTATTTTTTTAATCATTTATCTCAACTATTCTTCAAAGCTTCTTGAAGTTAAACCTAAGATCTGAGCAGCATGAAGCACAGCTTTATTGAAATTTTTTTCAGATTAGGAAGAATATTTGTGCATTTGTGGTATTTACGAAAGTCCTCTTACTCACCAGCTTGATACTGAACAGTAGGTTGATAACTTCTGAATAGTCTGTCCACTGGTGAACAGGTGGCAAATAGCCTTGACTCTTTACAGCTTGTCTCTCTATTCATAAAGGAAAAGTTAAGTGTTATTATATATGGCATAACTTGATAATTTCTGTAACTTTGTAGCACCTTAGTTACCAAGTAAAAAGAAGCCTAATAACTCTGCTTAGTTTATACATAATTACATTGTTACAATCACATTTCTGTCTTTAAAGCAGCTTTAGTATTTGGCAGTTGACATTTATAATTTTCAATAAGCAATTTATTTAGGCCAGATCTCATTACTACCCTCTGAGATAGACTTTTCCAGTATATGTTCATAATTAAGTGTTAATAAATTCTATTTTTGTGATTTGTCAGACAAGTTTATGCAAGCACAAGTCCACTTTCCCTGTTCTACGTAGCAGTTGGGATACAGAAATTCTCCATTTAATGCTCTCTAAATTATATTTTATTTTCTGCATTTACCAGACAGCTCTCTAATGAGGTGTTATGAGGTATTTTGAGTTAGTAAGGAACACTGGTCTACTGGTTATAAAACCTTGCCATACCTCTGAAACAGCAATGCTACAGCTTTCACTTTTTACAGCCATAGTTAGCATCATTGGCTGGATAGGGCCATTCCAGAGTGCTCCAAGATAAAGCATTACCTTTGACTTTGAACTGGCCTTGAACATGCGGTCTTTTCCAGAAATTAACATGTTTATACAACTGCTATAAATAACACTTCCTTGAATTGAATTGTGTCCAAAAATGCGTCAAGTTTTGGTAGTTCTGAATTTAAGTTTTCTGCACTGTCAAATACTGCTCAGAGTCTTAAGGGTGGATTACTCTGTAGTAGTTTAAGCTGCCACTTAAGATAGTTTTCTCTCTTATACTGAAAAAACCCAAAGAAAATAACCCATTAACAGCACTTTGGAGTTCCACATTATGTATCTGCCCAGTGTGATGGAAAAGACCCTATTTGTGGTTCTTTCTCCTTTCCACAGAGAAGTTAGTTGGATTTGCATAGCATGTAGATGACCACTTTATTTAATTTCGGAATAGCCAGAAAGAGGTCAAAAAGTGACTTTCACTTACTCAGATGAGTGTTGAATGCTTGAGAACACAGTGATAAACATGGCCACAGAACACCTTTACTACTGGAACATTATCAAAATGGTTCAGGATTTAATTCCTGTCTCTGCAGGACAACAATTCAGTGTATTCCCAAGCTTTAAAATGTTCATCTAGGTTGGAAACTATTAATAGTGTGGTCTTGCAGACCTTAAGAACAGTTTGTGTTCTCCAGTGTCTTTAGTTGGTAAAGCAAAAAAGAGGTATAGGTGCTACCAGTGTACTGTGCAACACTGCCAGAGCAATAATTGCATAGCACAGCTGAAGAAGCCTTGTTTCCAACAGATACGTTCCACTTAAAATATCATCCCTACTATTTTCTCCCCCTTTTCCATTTGCCATATGTGCCAGGTTTTGTGCGCTGAGGACCACATTCCCTCTATATTAATAAGTAATACATTAAACATAGTACTTAATATTATTTTTGAGATCACTACACCTTTATGCATCCTCTAGGGTTTGGGTTAAAAAGCTGAGTCTTTCAGGGCATAGGTAAGGAGCGCAATAATGGATGGTGTGATTATGCAAGTATTGTTTCTTTAGTGATAGAGACACATAACATCGTGTAGTAAGATGGCGTTGGATGCAGGGACTTCCCTGGAAGGATGTGACACACAAAGGAAACTGAAAAATCATAATAAACAATTAAAAATAAGCCTTTACCACAGGGCTCTCTGAGAAACAGAGTGAATAGCAGAGGAGGATCAGACTGGCATAATATATTTATTAGATCTACATAAAATTGGAAATAGTTACTGGAACATACCTAATTTTTTTCCAACATACTTTTGAAGTGTGTATACTGAAGTATTAAAAAAAAGTAATATAGTTGGGGCAGATGTTTTGGGGAAAGTACTTTCCCCCTGCCTTACAGTTTACTAATTTCTCAAGATTGTTTTTCAGGAGGAAGTTGTTATTAAATACTTCTCTCATATGTTTGTTTTCCAAAAGATAAATCAAAGCCTGCAATGAAGGTAAGTGGAAAAATGACTTTTTTTTTGCTTAGAGCACACAAATTAACTAGTTAATTTGTTAACACAAAAATTTGAGAACACATTTGAACTGTCTAAAGTCTTGTAGTCAATTATATTTATGAAAGATAAATATGTACGTATGGATCGCTTCCAACTTGAGATATTCTATGATTCTGATTTCTCAGGTTTATAATAGCTGTTAAAAAGGATGAATTGAAAGCCCTCTGACTACTTGTGCTGTTGCAAAATGCTTTAGTTTACTTTGCCAAGAAGTTACAGCAGCACAGGGAATCATCTAAATCAGAACTTTCAGAGACCTTAAAGGGATTCTGGTAGATACAGGGATCTGAAGTTTTTAAGTTCCAGTTTAGTTGTGCAGGTTGTCTCTGTCTGAGTGAACCGGAATGCAGTGGGCTGGGGAAGGAAAGAAAGCAGAAAAAGGTCTCAATACATAGGAGGTAATTACAAGTGTACAGAGACCTTGATAAGGATAAAACTTTAATACAAATTGGAAAAGTCAAGATTGAAATAGTACTGGCTGTATGGTAAAAACAGATACCTGTTTGAAGCTATGCTTCAAAAACATCGAAGAAAAGCAGAATTAATGTTTATTAATTCTTTTAAATATTATGATACATAAAAATATTTTTCATACTGTCATTTTTAAATATTCCAATATAGGTGCTGTTTTCTCTTCCAAGGTATCCCCAGTACTTACGAAGAGATTTCATTAGTTTATACTGAGTTAGTTTCTATTGATCTAACAGAGAAGAAAACTGACACTTATTTTACTTGTTGCTTCAATCTTGTTTTCATTTGTTACCCATGAAAAGTTATTTCCTTATTTAATATATGGTGAAATTTTATTGCTTTAACAGATGGGTAATAAAGCCAGAGGACCTAAACAGGCTTTGAGAATAAGGCATACTGGGCATGTTCTGAGGTCAGCACAAAGTGCTTCTATCAAGCAGGAAAACTTAAAACCAAGGAGTGATTCAAGCTTATCAATGACAAAAGGTGAACAACTGCAAGCTACTAAACACTCCTCACATGAAGCCACAACTAAGGATCACTCTTTGATTTTCCAAAGAGGTAGCTCAAACAGATATCCTGATTCAGAGAATCCTAATGTTGTTAAAAAAAGTAAACAGAAACGTCAAAACCCATCTGTATCAGCTGAAGACCTAAGAAGTTTGGCATGTTTAACACAGGAACAGCTTCAACAGATTTTGATGACTGTAAAAGAAGGAACTAGAAGTATCTCTGAGACTCATAATGAAAAGCAAAAGGAAATGGGTAAGATACCAATAGTTGAATAAGTTAGTTTCATGAAAATAGAGCAAAATGTTAAACTTAAATTATGAACTCAAAGTTCAGCTTTATTTGCAGGTTGCAGAGATGTTACTCTCTTGTTTAATGGTCTCAGACAAAATACTGCTTGCTATTATGGATGTGAAATTGCCCGTTAGTGTTAGGAACCAAGCATTTGATAATTTTAACAGTAAAAACTAAGGATTGCTTGTTAGATTCCAGTACTTTGAAGAGCAAAATGGCAAGCAATTCTGTCCATGTATCATGCAAAAAAGGAACCGTTTTATATTGGAGGAAAAAACATAGAACTGCACTGTACCTTTATGAGTTTTAAAAAAAGCAATACCTCAAAGAGATAGGCCTTTCTGGTTTTGTGAAAAGTTTAGGTCTTTGCTGTGTGTCTCAAGAGCAGTAGTCCCATTTTCCTCTGTCCTGAAGATGTACATGCACCTTTTTGCCTAACGGTAACATTACTGTTGAATAGTATTGTTTTTTCAATTCTTCTACTAAGAAGCATAGGAATTATCGCGTATCTTCTTGTATTACGTCCTTACTCTTGTTTGTGGACCTATGGAGGTGGTCAGCTCTTTGCCACCAAGAACAAGACACACAGCAATTAAGCTATTAGGGTCCCAAAGTCTGAGCTCTTAGCCAGGAACAGTGTTTACTGTAAGTCTAGCATTCCAAAAATACCCTGTGGTGTTGTAACAATGTGCCCTAACTATACAAGCAGGGCTGAAAGCGGTTTTGTTAAATAGTGGGGAATTTGAAAATTTCTGCTGTTCTTAAAGTATTTAGTCAATGCTGAAGAAAGTTTAGTGGTCATCTATCTGTTTATGTCTATTTTTATATATTTATTTTCTACTGTAGCTACTAATGAGGCATCAGAGGAAAACATTATAGCGTTGCTCCAAAAAGCTCGTGAAGTTTCATCTGTTCCAGATGAAGCTAACTCTGATTCAAGCAGGAAACAAGAAGCATATCCGCAGCCAGGACAGAAAGTTACGTATGTAAATCTGTGTTAATGTCTACAAAAATTGTCTCTCCAATAAAGATTTGTATTGTAATTCTTAATCACAGTAAGAATCTTTATAAATGCTAATTTAAAAGTTAACTTTAAAATTAATAGATTAGCTTTTTAGGTAAAATTATTTTTTTTCCCCCCTCTTTCTCTCTAGAAAGGATTCGTGGAAACCTGCTGACATGTTTAGTACCTTGGGTGAAAGAGAAGGGGAGAAAGCCTTATTAGAATTTAAAAAGACCCAATGGAAGAAAGAATTAGGTATTTATGATATACAGAATATATGTATGATCAATTTATTACACTCAGGGTGCCAAGAAACTTTGAGTTCCTTATGCTCTTTTAAATTTACTTATATCAGTGCAGTTGCTACAAATTGGAAAGTACATAGTTTTATTAGTCTCTGAGACAGATTAAGATTCTTGAATTTCAAAATTTTATGCAAAGATTATCTATGACTTCTTGCAAAAATGCTTCGTAACCAAATAAATATTATCACAAATAAATATATTCAGAATTTGTTTCTATCTACATAATTAAGAAATACTGGATATGAAATGCTTCGTTACAAGTTTGGGCCGAAGTTCGAATGAGTTACTTGCCACCGATTTTGTCACATTCGGCCAGTAGTTGATAGCCATTATCATTAACAAATTCATTTGTTTTTTAATGGGAAAAGCATCACCCTAATCTACAAACGTGACTGAATATATCAAATGGCAATTTGAAATTGAAACAGTTTGCAGTCCTGCCCTGCCACCAACCAAGGGGAATCTCTGTAGAAAAATAAAAATGTTTAATGCAGTTGTAAATTCTCTCTGACAAATTAAGCTTTTTACAATTCACATGCAGGAATGTTGTGTTTTCTTTTCAACTTGGGTGTAGACCATCTGGTTTCAGGGTTTGATTCTGCATTGTCAGTAGCTTCCATATATAGCTGTATTGGTTTTAATATTATTAAGTAGTCTATAATAAAATGGAGAGAATATATAATATATATTATAATATATTATATTATAATAAATATATTATAATTTATTATACTAAATATATAATAATAAATTATTATATGATATCTATTGTGATATATATAATTAATATATAATAAAAATTGAGAGAATAATATATAATAAAATGGAGAGAATTTATATACTTGGTTATTTCTATTAGTTTTCCCTCTTCCCCTGGGACATTGTTAAGCCTTGAGTGTTTTGTAGTCTTCTCAGAGATTCCGCCATTACCTCTACATCTCTGGGCACAGACTTACCCATCATCCTCTTAAGAGCAAAGCCGTGTTTAGACTGATTGGTCAGACAATGGGGACTTACTCCTGTAGCCCAGTTTAAAATCAAAATTACAGGGTAGACTTGCATTGCTGCTTTTAAAAGCAAACAAACACCCCCAACTGCTGCACATCTGTATTAGGAACTCTTACTGGAGTTTGGGTTTTTGTTTGTTTTTTTTTTTGAAGATGAACAGGTAGCACTGAAGAAGAAACTGAAAGAAACTTTGGCGGGAGAGATGGGTTATTTCTGGGCAAAACCTGGCAATAATAAAGCCCATAAAGAGAAAGTGGAAACAGCTGACCCAGATAAGGTAAGGTTATCAATAATTAACACTCAAGAGCACGCAGTTTCCACAGTACTGTTCAACTTTTAATTCATACAAGATTTTCTTTTCTATGTGAATGCAGTAGAATCCGATCTCAGTAGTCACTTTAAGCTCTTGCATGGCATGATTTACTGCAACTGTGTTTCACGCTTACCTGTTGCTCCAGCTTGTAGCTTCACAAATAAAGGTCTTTGTAGCATGAACAAACCATTCCTGTCCTTCCATGTTGATTCCTAACTAAAACGTATACATCTCTTCCAGTTCTGTTTTGAGGAATAGTCTCAAATGTAATTCCTGGTTATATAATTATTTACATTGTTCACACAAATGTTTGAGTTCTCACAATATTTGATTGCTTACATAATAAGCATAGCAATTTGACTTGTACTCTAACCTGTCTTATAAAAGTCAGCTGTTGCTCTGAAAATGCTGTGCCAGATAAATATATTGTACTCAGATGAGGCTGCTTCTCCTGTGAAATTGATTGCTGTTAAACAGAAGTTAGGGTTGTAAATTGCTTTTTTTGTGGCGTATTCAGCATTCCTAGAAAAGTTACCACTTTGCCGCATAAGAATTTGTTTCAATTTACATAATTAAATACTGGATATGAGATGCTTAGTTACAAGTTTTGGCCAAAGTTTTAATGAATGGCAGCTTCTAGAAATATAATTTCCTTGTTTATTATATGTTAAAGGCCATCTAATACAAACAGAACAGGTGAGCTAAATAAGTCAATCAAGTCTTAAACAACAGTGGTCACTTTATTTGCAGATAGTGTTTCCACCTGACTCAGTTATTACCCCTGAGGAAAACTGTGTCTGTGCAACTGCTTTAACCACAGAGGCTAATCAAGTTCCAGTGAATGTTTCAAGTGCTCCAGCTGGGCAGTCTTCTGATTTCAGTTCTTACTGCACAGCATGTGTTTTAGAGGTAAGATTTTAATTTGCATGCTGGTTTGGGGTGGGTTTTTTTTTACTTATTTTTTGACAACAGATGTGTATCTTCAGTAGTTCTTTCAAACCAAAAGAATTCGGTAGACCTTTTTGCTCTGTCTGGAGAATTGTGTCTGAATGAATGTGTATCAAACTATTGCTGCTTTGAAGACTGAGCATTTTCAATGCTGATGTGAGGAACAGTACTAGAGGTGTGAATGGAAGTGTTACTTAACTTTCAAGTATGCGTTAAAGAAATAGAGAAGTGGGAACCTATCAGAAATAGAAGACTTTAAAAAAAATATATTGATGGTAGAAGGTTAAGTAGTTTGAGTTATTGCTAGCAGGTGCTGATTGAAGAGTTGGTTTTGTCATATAGCATTGGAAGTTTTCAGTGCCACTGGAGTTTGTTAAATAATACAGATATCCATTAAGAAGCAGGAACAGAAGATTGTATCTAGAATTTACTTGAGACAGATCACTACTGATTAGATCATGGTGTTGAATCTACCTGGAACACAGACTGAGCAGTGACCGATAGGAAGAAGAAAGGGATTCTCATTCATGATACACAGAAGTAAGGTTTTTTGAGCCAGAGGCTGATGGTTCAAGTTAGAATAGTATTCAAAACTGACTTATTTAGCATCTTTGTAACAACGGAAGCATTTTTATGGAGCAGTCAGTTACAAATTTACATTCATTTTTTTGTGCAAGAGAACAGCCCAGTTACGCCTAGCAACCAAAGGCAAAGTTTTCTGCCAAGTTTTTATTATGTGGCTAGACAAAGTACTGAATGTTTTGTACGGGAAAGGGACTAGCACTTCTCTTATTTCAGGAAGCTGTGCCACAGGAACAACCTTTTAGTGCTTTGAAGCATGAGCAACAAAAGAAGTGGCTCAAAGACCTGGACAAACAGAAGGAAGAAGCTAAGCTACAAAAAATAGAAGAAAAACTTAATTTATCGAAGGTATCTGTGGTCTAGAGGGACTTTTTGGAATAAGAGAAGTTTTTTCTCTCTGTTTTTGTTCTAAGAAATAAAAAATTAAATTGTAGACCTAATGAAGGAGAGACACAGATGTAATTACCTGCAGTATGTCCAGATTTTCACTGTAAGTTCATAGGACAGTCTAATTGAATATTCTGCCAGTAGCTGTTCCAGTATTTCAGTGGCAAAGAATAGACTACCATATGTCTGGTGTGATGTGTTAGAGTGTTTGCTGCAGAGACGAACACAGTGATATTACTATACTTTTTTTTTCTTTCCCACCCTTGTGCAAAAGCACTAGGGTTTGGAAGATGTAGAGACACTGGCCAGACACTTTGTAAAAAGAAATTTTCTGTAGATGATGGAAGGAGATGAGAAAAGAGAAGGAAAGTTATAGACAAATACAGTGTGTAACAGTGGTGTTCAAATCCTGTTTCTAGAATTATTACTTTGATATGCATATATACACACGCACTTATGCTCTTATGTAACTTTAAACACTTGTACTCCAAAAAACATTAAAGAAAATAGTCTTACCTCTTTTACCCTTTGGTTTTCCAGGCTGTTGAATGTAGGTCTCTTATGCTGGATCTAGACGGAAACTCTGGCCAATATAATTGCTTTGCAGGTGGAATACCTGAAGAGACTTTTAATACTGTCACTACTGGCCAATGTGGTCAATATATCTTTTACCCCTGGAGGTTCTTCATGTAGAAGCTGACTTCTTTCCTTTACATGTTCCTATTTCTACTATATTAGTAGTTTTAAGGTCAGTGGAATACTCTGCATTCTTACACAGCCTGATACTCACACACTCTTCCAAAGACTCTTTGTCTTTCGAAGTAAAGAAACACACAGTGAGATTGTGCTATTCCTAGAATCCAGATTTCCAAATTAACTGTATAGAGTTTTAACCCAGGATTGTATACTCGCATCATGAGCTGTTCTTTATCATTGGTAAACAAGAATCTTGGTTACCAAAACTTGATTGATGTAAATGTTCATGGTCTGTGGCCTTCTGATTTAAATGGCTACAGTTTTTACTCTCAACTGAAGCAATTACATAATTCCTATACAGAAGTACTTCGTTTTAATTTCAGTTTGCAGTACTAGAAGAGCGCTTTTCTGCCCATCTTCCAAAAAAACCCCTTGTTGTTAAGGTTGGTTACATACCTACACACAACACAAGTCTTTTCATTTCCTGAGTTGTTGAAGGAATCGAATTTCCTTTGCAAATTGAGCTTTATAACTGGGAAGGGAACACAGCTGTGAAAGGTTCTTTCATTAGCTGCCTGGGTTTTTAATTTGATAGCTATGCTGTGGGAAGATGGTTGCAGTCACCAGTGAGTAACCTAACAGTAATCTCCCTTCCAGCCTCTTTTTGAAGGGAAGTTAACGTGCACTTAATCTTGTTTTCTTCAACATCTTTTTTTTCAGGTCTTGTGTTATACTCTCAACCCTTCTGCATATTGCACCACAGACATGCATAAGAATAAAGTAGATTTTCCAACTATTCTGATCTGCTTCTACATCACAGAGTATTCAAAGGGAACAAAACTCAGGGAACAGGAGGAAGAATAATTTGAATTCTCATTATTTGGACTATGATTTTCTTACTTCATTTAAAATAGGTGTGAAAATTTTCTGACAGAAGAGAATTTTTGTTTAAGGAAAGGACTCCCAGAAAGTTTATTAGATTAGATTATGTTAGGTGTTTTCCTGCAGAACGCAAGTTTTGAGGCAGCCATTCTGAGGGAAACAGTTCTTTTAGTCAGAAGAGGAAACCTTAGTACCTGTAGCAAAAACAAAAGCCTCTTAGGTAAAAACCTTTTATTAGTGATATACTGGAATGCCTCAATTGCCAACACTGAACCAAAAAGATAAGCCTGGGTGGTACAGAAGAGAGACTTCTAAGACCTATTTCATGTCTACAAAAGACTTCGCTAGGATAGCAGTGGTGGCTGCTGTGGGTGGAAGAGATTTTGAAAGACAGCTTATTCTATAATGGGCCTGTCTAGCTGAAAACAGGAGGTTAGAGGTTAATATCTCTGCCCAAAGCACGTTAATTCTGCTACCATCCAGAATTAAAATGGAGAGGGTAAATGTAGGACAGTGTAAAAGATGCCACTTCTTCACGTTACTAGAGAGAGAATATGTACGCAACAGGAGAGTATGGCAGAGCGGACAGGGTACTGAGCTCTCAGCCAAGCAGTTCCCAGTACTATTAGAAAACTTATGGAATGGAATAGTAATACAAATTGAAAAAGCAGTACCAAAAAGCCTGAATCCGTGTTAACTTACTTTTTCATTTTTCAAAATTTTTTTTTCTTCACTTCCTAATTTTGGGTTGTTTTTTTTTTTCCCCCTGAAAATATGTAGCAATATGTTTTTGCTGACCAAGGATATGGATCAGCAGTATAATTTCTGATCTGATTTGCATTTTAAGCAACAGAGAGACTTCTGTTTTCCCATTTAGGGAATTAACTACTGTCTGTATTGTAGCCCCGTAACAGAGCTTTTAAAATATTTCTGGCTTACAAAATGTGCGTTGTCTGTTTTGTTAACCGTACTTTATAGAAACTGTAACTGAGCACATCTCTGTTTTTTTGTTGCTTCGTATTTATTTAGGCTGAAGAGCATGACAGATGGGCAATGCATTTTGATTCTTTAAAGAACCACCTTAATGCTAATGCACAACACCCCTTAAATGGAATGTACAAAAAGCAGCCTGAAAGTCTTTGCCTGTCACCTGACCCTAAGGAGCTGACTGCTTTTATTCACCCTTTTTCACCTGCAGCTTTAGGCAACCTCATGCCCTCAAAAGTGGGAAATGCAGAAAAAGCTGCTAAAAACAGTGCTTTGGAACACCGTCAGAAAGTCAGGTGAGCGAGCTTTGTAACGATAATCATCTTCTCAGCCAGTACCTTTCTGATACCTCCTCAGAAATAAAAAAAAAAGATTTGAATAACATTCTTTAAATCTGATCCTTGGATCTTATCCATTTGGCTTTTGCTTTTTTTCAGAAATACATGTTGTTTCACTTTTGAAAGACAGAAGTGCTTCCATTGTTCATTAATAAAATTTACTGCAAATAAACTTACTTTGCTCCTTACGTAAATGAATTTTTTAATTGTAAACTAATACAGTGGGATAACCTCAATATGAAAATGTTACTTGAAATCTAATCGATTCTAATTAAGAAAGGCTTTATTTTATATTCTTATGATTAAAAACATTTACGTGTTTCTTTGTTCATAGTTTCCTCCGTTCAATGACAGCTCTCCTGGACCCTGCACAGATTGAAGAGAGAGACAGGCGGCGGCAAAAACAGTTAGAACATCAGGTAGACTTCTGTTTTACTAACGCTATTTTAATAAGAAGAAAGAATGAAAGGTAGTGTTGTCACATGAATAAAGCATGAGATTTAATACCAGAATCCAGTGAGGTACTTGACTTTTATGCTTCAGATTACACATATACAGTTTTTTAACGGTATTTCATTCAGTTAGACTCTATGATTTTCTACTAATATTTGTACAGAGATGATTGTATTTCTGTAACTGAATTCTTGCCTCAGAAAACGTACAGTGCAGTCTTTAGAGTACATTTCTCTGCATTTTTCTTCAGCCTCCACTGTCATCAGGAGGACTGATATTTACAGGTATCCACTCCATGAATCTATCAACTTTCATCTACTGTCATTTACATTACTTCTGTGGCACTCAAACTGAGTGTATATCTGCATTATGATGTCTCTAGCACAGTGTTAAGAAGTCTTAGTATAAATGTAATGAGCCTGTTCTGGTCAAACTATTTTTCTGCTAGATCAAAATACTAGCTTACAGTACAACGGTAAAAATCAGGCCACTGTTTCTTCACAGGAAAAATAAAAGCTTTTTTGAAAACATAAAAAGCTACTTTTGTTTGTCTCTGAGTATTTCAAATTGCTTTATTGGGCTGGTAGTTGATTTTTATTTTCTTTTTGTTCAAATCCAATTATTATACATCTATATGGAAATAGATGAATATGTAGCTTATAATACCTTTAGTGTTATATCTTTTACTTTTCCCTTTTTTTTCTGATATTACTAGAAAGCAATAATGGCTCAGGTAGAAGAAAAACGGAAAAAGAAACAACTGGAAGAAGAACAGAGAAAATGGGAGGAACAAGAGGAAGAACAGCGCCTAGCACGAGAAAAAGAACAAATGCAGAAACAGTTTGAAGAAGATATGCTGAAACAAAAACAAAAGGAGGTGGGATTTTGCATTTTCTTTAGTGCAGAGAGTCCGTAATAATAATGGGTTTTGACAAAAATGGTTCTTGTTCTTCACCTTCAAAATAGCGTTGACTCGTTTTGAAAATTAAAAGTGTCTGAAATTTAGACATTTGAAACCAAAATCTGTTTCCTTAATAAACTTATAACACCAGACGAATTTAAGGCAGGTTTCTTTTTTTGGACAAGGGCCTTTTCAGGAAGAGAAATGGATAAGAAATGGCAAAAATGGAATTGTAGTTTTAAATTATGAAGAAACATGCATTTTTAAATGCAAATTTTAAATAAAAAAAAATCCTCAAAGTATGTGATCCAATTATTATTGTTCATAACTTGATGCTTTTAAGAGACTTCAGTATCTGACTGGATGTGCTTTCACTCTGGATTAAAGACTTTTGTCAAAATATATTCTGGAAAAGTCATTTTAAAAGTCATTCCTGTTGTAGAGCTCTCCTCTTTGTAACTATTGCTGAGTTTACATACTCCTTTCATATAAAAGTTAAGTCAAAATTAACATCTTTACCTTTGGTAAGTACAAATTTTGCATTTGTATACATTCTTACCTGTTACACAAGAGTCTGTAGAAGGTTAAAAGCTTTGTCTGATATTTTATTCTTCCTTTTGGCACAGTAGCAGCTATTACTCTTTGCTTCATTTTTTGGAACAGTAGCAGAATTCCATGATGTCATAAGACAGAGTGATTCCAAAAACACACCCTCCTCTAAAACCTGCAGAAATACAAATCCCTGATTGCTCTGCATTTTCTGGATGGAAATGTTTAACATCGGCCTGTAGATGCTAGAACAAACTGGTAAAATACTGCTAAAGTCATCTTTCTCTGTAATAGCTCAGCTCCTTCAAAACATGACATGCTATCAGTTGTTCTTTCCACCTGCAAATGCAGTAGGAATTGGGGATGAAGTGGCAATAGCAGTTTGGAAAGGAGATTTTCCTTGGCCTCCTGTACCTTGAACGTGCCGAGTCTGAAAACTGTAACCCTTATATTTAGGAATGTTCTGCTTTTGTTAGAGAGGCTTCTACTGTCTCCTTTCTGTGGAAGTCGCAGGAAGGTGGGTTTTAAAATTACTTTTATTTAGGCTTCTTTTATTTCATTAAACTACATGATATAGGAAGTCAGATGGCATATAGGAAAAGATTAACTTATTGGAAAAGAGATAAATATCCAAATAACTTTGAGGATCTAGATGCTCACTTTTTTAATGCTAGGATTGAACATCTTTCATTAGCACAGGAGAGGTTCTGAATTTATCATCATAAAAGTTCTATGTTACATATTGCATCTACTCAACTAGGGTGGGTTTTTTTTGTCTTTTAAAATAAATGCTTTACCCTAAAAAAGAATACATGTAAACCTTAAGGATTATATGGGAATCAAATAATCCTAATTATTTTATTCTCAAAATAAATGATCGTGTATATTTACTTTTTTTTTTTTTAAGGAACTTGTGACTCTAAAAACCAATGAGCTTTATCAGACAATGCAGAAAGCTCAAGAATTAGCACAGAGGTTAAAACAAGAACAGCGCATTCGAGACTTGGCTCAGAAGGGACATGACATTTCAAAACTTCAGAAGAATCTTGGTGGTGGCAAGTACAAGTCTTTTCATATTCAGTTTGCCTACGGTGGGTTTTGGTTTGGATTTTTTTTTTCCCATTTGCTTTTGGGTCAGAAATTGCTCCTTTGATTCACGAACCAAATTTCATTTCAGCTTATTTACCTTCCAAACAAATATCAGCGTTAACTAATACAGAGAATATTGTATTTTAGTAAGCTTAAAATACCGTGTTACATAAAGAAAGAAATAGAAAGGTATTACCAGGAATGCATAGGGCATGTTCAGACCTATGTGCTGTCGATTAGATTTCCAGTGAAAAAAGGAGAGTATTAGGATCTGAACCATAGTTCTCAATCTTGCTTTGAGTTTCAAACCACAATAGACTGATGACTTGATAGCATGGTTTAAATGGAACATACGTTACTAAATTGAACAATTTTACTTCTTTTTAGGTGATACAGAATTTGAAAATTGTAATACTGACATTTCACATCAAAGTCATAATTTTTCTGATGACATTAAGAGTCACATTGATCAGCAGACTTCTCCTCGGAAAGACACTGCTGTACAGACAGGTATGTGGCCCTTAAATTTTAATTACTCTGTTGTACCTGAAGCAAGACAGCAGAACAGCATATTTGTCAAACTGAGCTATAGGGCCACATCCCTGTCATTCAGAATGGAATAAAACTAAAAAGAAATACTTGGACAGACACAGGCATGTTGGAATATTACAATATATCACTATATTTGTCTAAATAAAAATGTCTATATAGTTGTTACTTACCAGTTACAGATTATCACCCAATCTGAAATACGGCATTGACTCAAGAGTCACAGTTACGAGCCATACAGGACTAAATTTGAGGCGTTTAAACATGGATTTGTAGTAGTCTTCAGTGTGAATGTTCCCAGGTTCATGTAATGTGGTTTTGTATCAAGCAGGGCTGGGCTTCTAATGAATCCTTAAAAATACTGGCAGAAACATTGTCGATAATTCTGGAATCAGAAAACTAGACTCATTAGAAAATGAGAGCTTACATTCAAATGTTTAGAAAAACATTTTACAATTCTTGCTAAATACCCAGACACAATTGCGGGTCCATCTAGACAGAATACTTTCCAGTCTTTATCTTGATATTGTAGTACACCATTAAAAAACCCAGATCAAACTTCGTCTGCGTTTATTAATGTTGTAGATGAGGTGCGAGCAGATTCACTGTACACTTACAGTCACTTTATGCCTGGTATTTAGAAATTTATTACCTTCCTATCACTTGTGAAGTGGAAGCTTTATTTTATTTTCATTTGCTTCAGCAACAATTAATACTTTTGGTTTTGACAATGCTGGTAGAATTTTTACTGTGAATTTGGAGAGTTTACAAATTAGACAATGGTTTTGTGTATGCCCCTTAGTAAAGAAAGAATCTTGATTGTTAATAATATAAAAATTGAACAAAATGTTTCCAGTGGAAGGCAAGGATAGGGAAAGTAAGATCTTCCCAGTAGCACTGTGAATACGACCAAACCATCAGCGTGCTGAAAAACTAAACAGAAGCTGTGTTTTGCTCTTTACCGTTGGGTACCATGACAGAAACTGAATTCTACATTTTAAAATAATGTCGTTTCATTTTACTTAAATTTTGCTTTTACATTGATGTCGTTTCTTCTCCAATCTTTTTCTCCTCCTTATTGAGTTTGCTTCTGCTGGTCCTATCTATCTTCCACATCAAAAAGCATAAAAAACATTATAAAATTGTAACAACCGATTTTTGAATAAAATCAATAATGGTAGACTGATATGCATGCAAAAGTCAAACAAGTAATGTTGAATAGGTTAGACTCAGAGTTAAAATATACTGCTATTTTTTTTTAGATGACTTTAATACTTCAGCATACACTGAGTCTACTGAGGAAAGAACTGTGTGTTGCAGATCACCTGATATTTCCATAGAATATAAAGAAACCTCTAGCAGCAAAAAATACCAGAAGGAAATGCAGCATATAGATAAGAATAAAATTTCAGGCAAAGAGAATGGTGGCGTTTACCATGACCTATATGAACAATATGCAAGAAGAGAAAGACAAATCAAGCCTTCAGAGAAATACAACAAAAGACCAGACTGGAATATAAACAAGCCTGGGAAGAGATACATCCCAGCATCAGAAAGATACCCTAAACAGCTACAAAAACAAAGGGAAGAAAACAAAGTAAGACGACAAATGGAGCTGCTTCAGTTGGTAGAAAGAAATACCCCTGGGAATCTCTGCCCAAAAAAGGGTGGTTATTCAGACAGATCTCCTTCACCTCATGGAGAAATAAATATGAAGAATAAGGGACAGAGAGCGAGAAAGGTAATGATGTGTATTTTTAAGACTCTTTTTCCACACGGTTTTGCCTGGATTGGAATTCAGTTATGTAACTCAAGCATTGAGAATTTTCCTATTATTACCTTTTGTGTAAAGAATGATGTCACAGCATTGTTTCATTCTTCATGATCAGAAGAATATATTCAGATTTTCTGACTTAGCTTTTACTGTTATTTCAGTCTTCCAAAGTGTTTATTCTCTTTCATTTATTCATTATCATTGATTCATTTTGTAACCAGGGAGCTCGATTGAAAGCAGTGTGCAGGACAGAACAACAAGACTGACTTTTTTTATCCAGTCATTATGTTGTGGTGATGGTTGAGGTATAAGAGTACATACTCAAGAAAACAGTTTTTATTTCTGCAAAGAATGTGAATTACTGAGGATGTGCTCTGTTGTCAGAAAAATGCATCCTTCTTAGTGGAGTAATTTTTTCTCCATTTGCAGTAAGCGTGTATCAGTGTAGCTTGTGGCTGGGGGGAAAAAAAAAATCATTTAAAGAAAATACTATCATCAAATATATTCGTGCCTTTTCTCTGTCTCTTGCTTGCTGTCTGTCTGTATGTAGATATATTTGTTTGTATAAACACCTTACTTTCTCACACCTTCCAAAAAAAAAAAAATCTGGTACAGAAAAGGTGGCCACTTCAGTGCTGTTTAGCAGTTTGTTTACTGTGGCAACATATACATATTTTAGAAGCTGTGGGTATTAAAAAAAACAACTATGTGAAAATACATAACTGTTTATATAGGTATCTTCAAAGATATATTCATTAGGTAAACTGAGTTTATTGGTTTAATTAAGGTTAATGGTAAATTGATAAGTTTTGTGCTTACATTATTGAAAGGTAAATTTGTACCTGAGGAACTTTGTACCTGAGAAATGGGGCAATGAATTTTAAGCAGATTTTTAAGGTAAGTTAGTGTTGTCTAATACCATAAGAGGCGTGGGATACGTTAATATTTTTCATTTAAATAAAAAAACTTCTACTGACCGTGTCTAGAAACACGACCTTTCCTCTAATAATGATTATCTTGGGTTGAACCTTTCAGGTTTATAAACGCAGCTTTTCAAGGTCATTGGAAAATAAATACAGTGGTTTTGACAGTCCTTAGAGCTGCCAAAAACATAGAAATTGGAGGAAATCCTCCTGTTTAATTTAGTTCATAGACACTACAAATTCTGATAAATTCCTTCCTCCTGAACTCGGGTCAAACAGTCCTTTTGGAATTTCAGGACAAACTTGTCTTGAAAAAATAAAGCTTTTAATATAAAAAACATGAAGCTTTTTATTTTACTTTTGACTTTCTTGGTTTTCTCCTAGGAAGAACAATTACATAAGAATCATTTGAGCGAAGAAAGGTACGTCAATACTCTGCATTAATGAAATGTGTAAATAGATTAATAGTGAAATATACATGCCTTTCTCTCCTGATTTTTAATTTTTTTGAAAGAATTTAGATGCATCTAATTATCTGCTATTAAAAATACATAAGACCGGACAAACTACAGGTCTAAAAGCAGAGTAAATGAGCAAAAGTCCAGTCCTCTGAGGACTCTGTCTCTACTATTTGAGAAAATTCATTACATTACTTCAGTATTGTTTGGTGGTTTGTTGTTTGTTTTTTTTAACTGAAATTGTTTCATACAGATCTGAGTCGCCACCTGTTCCAGCAGTTAAGAACAGATTACTCCAAGGACAACAAAAGCAGATACATGCTTCTAATTTCCTGGTGCATAACAACAATAGTAGAAGAGAGAAAAATACCAAGACAGATACACAGCAGAGGAGCTCTCCTCCTCCCGTTACAGAAGCTGGAAGACCTCCCTCTTCACAATTTATTCCGTATGTTCGAACAAATGAAGTATATTGTCTTGATCCAGATGCACCAGTGACTAGACCTTCAACGCACGACCCACAGTATCGACAGTTTAATGGTACTGAAATGTATTGTGAACTGATTCACGTAGAAGAAATGTTAGAGTGATTTAGTTCGAAGTGCTACAGTTGATTCAAATTGGTATTTGTTTTTACTGAATTTTGCTGTAACCCACGTGTGTCACAGCACTGAACTGAAAGCCTATGCCACCAAATGATACTAATATTAAAAAAAAAAAACCAAAAAAAACAAACAGAAAAAGTTTAAAAAAAAATCAAAAAAGCAACAAGATTTCTTAGTCTTTTATCTCTCTTTTTTGTCTGTTTACCTTTAATGAAGTATGATTGTACTTCTCTGGTATTATTATTGTATATAGATTAGGGTTTAGGAATCTAAGTGTTGTTTGACTTAAAAATAGCGATCGTAATCTAACAGCAACCAAAATCTGATCTTCACAAGCTGTGAAGATACACAGCTTCAAAACTAAACCAAAAAATTCATAAAGAATATTGTTAACTGATTTGATATACATTTACTTTTAGATTCTTACCAAACGCCACGACAGATTTTTAGCTCTGATCATGTTAGAGATCCTCTTCTAAATCCGGATGTAGTTAAAATCAGGGAGAGACAACAAGCAATTCTCAAAGGATTGTCAGAATTACGCCAGGTAAGCAAAAAGTTATTGGATAAACATGTCTGTATATATATATATACAAAGTCAAAACGAACATTGCAGACTATTACATAGTCATAAGCATTAGTTTTTAATTCATTTTTCCATCACATGGGATAAGTTTTGGGCCCTGTCCTCTACTTTTGTTCCCTATTACTAATTTTGCTTTTCGTGCATTACTTCCACCTTTGAACTGTCCTTAGAGAGACAATGGACTCCTTAGTCCTTAGGTTAGCTGGGAGACACTGGAGTACCTGAGAAGACTTGTAATGTAACCAAGACAAATGGTTTTGTTTAGTCTCCAGGTTTCAATAGTTAAGGTTGCTTATAGTAAGAATGTTTCAAGGGGAAAAAGAATAGTATTTTAACAAATCACTGGAACCCTTATTAATGACATTACACTTCTGCATTTTTCATGGGTAAGCCAGTTGTGATGCAGCAGTGTGATTGGCACAGAAGAGTTAGCGGGGTGGTACTTGTGTCAGTCCTGGGAAAATACTGTAATTTGCAAATTTGAAGTGTGAACACTTATAAAATCCTTCCAAGATAGCTGTTCTTTTGTTAATGTGTAAAAGTGAAATTCAGGATTTGCCAAATCAGCCACATTTAGTGAGTGAATATAACATGAAATTTAGTTTAATACTACACACACAATTGCTCCTAAGACAAAAGCCTGTGTATGTTTGTATACGCTGTTCTATTCCTAGTAAGTTGCAGGTAATGATTAGATCTACAGGATTGCCAGAAGGATTTTGAGTATGGTGAAACTGTAAGGATCCATGTTGCAGTAAATTAAGATCATAGCTGGTAACTGTAAAGTTACCTATTTTCCTGATTGGAGCCAGAACACCAGCACAAATACCATCAGGCATCTCGTTACTAAAACATGAGTGAATTTGATACTCCACCTGTTGGCAACAAGGTGTGACCCGTAGCAGAATCAAACCGCAGGTCTGGACAATCACATGAACAGTTTCCTTTCATGCTTCTAAATGGTCTGACAGGGGACTGCAAGAGGAAAAAAAAAAAAAAAAAACAAAACACGTTTACTTTTAGAAACAAACTTCATTCTCAAAGAAGAGTAAAGATAAAGATGTATCCGTATCTCCCCTTGGTTTTGAATGGCTCCATACTGAAAGTACTTTACTGCTAGCAGCAGTATTTATTTTTCTTTGCCTTAAGGGGGAAAAAAAAATACATAAATGCTGAAAATAAAGGGAAGAAAATCTCTCAGACTTAAGTAAACAAAACTACCAGTAGTTAACACTATTAATTACCTGCTGTGCTTTAGAAAGACAGAAGTTCTGCCACACATACACGATGCTTCAGGAGTAGGTAAATTCCTGGTGCAAATGAAGGGTCACAGTTCTCCGGAAGTTATTGGGAAAAGTTGTGACCCAGGAACACTGAAAGGCTGCCAGTTTCTAATGGTTTCCAAGTACGTTTGACTGGATCAGGTCTTCCCCCATGCTTATTAACATTTTTGTTAAATACCTACACCTGTTAAGTATTTTGTACCCAGGCCTCATTTGCCAGCGGTACTTGGGTTAAGAGCGAAGCCAGCTTCAAAGCACAACTTGAACCTTGTGCTTACTGAGATGAACAAAAGCCGTGGATATTGAAAGAGACGTAAGTTGATAATATCCATGTTGGCAAACTTAAGAGACAGGAGCTTGGGGATATTTTTGATGCATAATATATATTAAGGTCTTAACAGTGGCTAAAAACTAATGTTATGGTTAATCTCTCAATGCGCCTTGGTTCTGAAAGACTGTTAACTTAGACCATGTAGAGTTCTTTTCTAAATATCCTACCAGCTGCAGGATGCATTTAGGACACTAACTGTTGAACTTGGGTATGTTTGTATCCCTAAGTATTGTACATGCCTACAGATTACACCTGTCTTGCATCAGTTATTTCACTGGAAGAGTAATGCAATATTATCTCTGAAATATAATTTAGACAAAGAGTGATTTTACTTTTCTATATTTCAGAAGATAATCAAGTCTTTTTTTTAAATTATATATACATGCACATATATACTGCATTGATACTTTCAGAGTGGATACATATATTCACCAAATATTTGGCCGTTATTTAGCCGCCTTTTGTCTGGGGGAATTCACAGCTGATTTGACCAGTCTTTGCAATGCACAAGCTCGAGCCACCGTAGATAGACACAGTCGGGCTGTTTCCGTGTCGGTCCGGCTGCACTGGCTGACCCATGGAAGACACCAGGGAAAACAGGGCGGATGGGGGCCTTTCCCGGCCAGAGGGAGGGTGAGTCTGTCACTGCATTTATTACAAGACAGCAAGTCTCTTCCTGCGTTTCAGGTGACAGTGGTAATAGGAACCATCGACGGACTTCTTTCTTCCTCACTGAAATCAAAAGTCAGTGGAATAAGACCACATTTATTCATCTAGCGAAGTGAATTAAGTATTTGTGAAAAAGAATGGCCAAAGTTTAAGAAAAAGGACAAAAAAACCCAGCTACAGTCAGTGCATACCAAAGCATCTCATTTTTACTAAGGCAATAAAAGCACTTGCCAACAGGTTGTAGCCTGCACTAGCTAAGCGATCGTGCAGCCACCAGCCCGCTGGCCAAGGACACGCAAAGAGAGCCCTCACCAGCCCCCGGGCAGATATTTCACATCACTTTTCTCTAGGCCCTTTTTATTACTGTTGCGAACCATGTGATGGACTTTGTTCCAGTTTCCAGTGTTACTTACTTGTTTCTCACCTCAGCTCTGGGTTGATTTAGGGGAATTTATTGCATGACTGTTTTGTAACATGCTACTAAATGCAAAAACCATTCTATAATAGAAGTATTTATTGACAAAGGGACTGAACGAGTCCACTGAGCCAGTAATAGAAATAGCAGGTAGTGTTGATTAGTTAAAAAGGCAATTCATCAAGGGATTGCAAGGAGGCAGCTGCTGCTTTTGGAAAGATGTAGAGGGAAGTTGTAACAAACAGGCTGCTTTGCGAACTGAAGCCGGTCTCCAGGCCCTCACTCACTCACACTTCTGTCCCACCAGCAATATCAGGTCTAAAGTCTCGCAGGCCCTGCTGGCTTGTGTTAGTCTGTACTGAGCTGTGCCAGCAGCCTCTCACCCTTATCTTTGAGAACGGTCTTGTAACACTGAGGAAAAATACCATTATAACTTTTCCTTTTTTTTTTTTTTTAACAAACTTACTTGGTACCAAATTACTTCTGACAGGTCTAAAATGGAAAGAGACCAAGGGGCCAGATATAACGGTATATATGATCCTAATACGATTCATATATACGATCCTATATACGATTCATTAGAGTAAAGAGACTTATTTCAGATTTATGAATGCACCCAACATAGCTGTATCACGTATTTGTCATCACATAGCTAAGGATACACTTTCGGGAGGTTCTTCATTACAGGTTTTCTCCATTGTCAGGTACTGGTAACAGCCATTAACAAAGCAGGAACCTTTTACCTTTTGAGAGCAAATACGCATATCCTAAGATGTCCGACGCTGTTCTAGTGCAAATGGTTAATGCTGTCCTTTTATCTTAGAGTATAATTTATGTTAAGACTAAAAGGTGGTATCCTTCAAGGTTTTGGGTTCAGCTTCATACACGAATATGCTAGAATACCACAAATGGAGAGACAATGCACAGAGGAGCGAGTTAAATTCACTACAATGGAAAAGTCGTTTTTGCTCTGCACAGTCATCCCTGGAAACTGGACTGGCTGCCCCTGCAGTCACACCGCGTCTTTGCACAGGACAGGGAATCTTACGTTCCCTCTCTACTGAACGTATTACGTTGTACCCCCTTGGTTTTTTTAAGTTGTGTATTTAAAAAGCATTGAGCCATAACAAGTACATTGTTCTAAAACATGAGACAATGACACTTTATTAGTTTAGGCTGCACGAGGAAGACAGAACGTTCACATGTATATTCCATTTATTTCAGGGCCTCCTGCAGAAGCAGAAGGAGTTGGAGACTGCGCTGATTCCTCCTATGGCTCAAGAAGATAACTTTATTTCACCATTTTGAGAGGTACATATGAATGTTCTGAAGTCTTAAAATGTAAATGCACAGCACTTTGTTTGCTATCGTAATTAACTATGAACCACCTGTACCTTTTTTATGAAGAATTTAAATTATGTGAATTTTGATAATTACAGGGTCATGTTGCTTTTCATATTGAAGATACATTTAACTAATGATGGTGTCTGTTTAGAATGGTCTTCATGCTGCTTGAAGACCTGTGTGTATTTAATATAAATCACCAAAACACAGCAGAAAAATGTTATATGGGTTTTTGTAGAACTCAGTGTATGTATTTTGATAAATAAAAAGATTAAGATGTATTCTGAATGGCTTGGGTAGACTTTCTTGGTATTTTTAACTATGTGAAACTGCTTCTACTTGTCTAAGCCTAAAAGCTGTCTGAATAGTTAGTGTATATTAACTCAAGTAATCCCACAGAATTGCTGACTATAAATTTTCCCCCCTCTCAATTAAAACAGCATCACAGCACTTAACATTATAGTGGGCTGGGCCCAAGGCAGTAGAACTCAGTTTAAGAAGTTTTCTTATAAACAAGGTCTGAACAGACAATATTCAATGCTTCCAGTCAGAATGAAATGTTTAATTCAGATTAATTTGCTTTTAGTCTTCAGAAGTAGGATTATGTGGGGTAAAACTGTTTCTCTTCTAGATCTGTGCAGAAGACACATAACCTGAGTTCACGGTAGTTGTTCTGTGACACCAAGTGATAAATGCCGCAGAACCTCAGAGCCGACTCTCCCAGCGGTGACTGTTGTTAGGCATAACCTGAATCTGAAGGCGCCTTCCAGCAGGAGGGAAGGGCAGGGAATAAAGCTGCGCTCGTTCCTCTCAGTTCTGTGCCGGGTCACACAGTAGGTGAGAATCTGCACGTGATGTTACAGGTGGTAGAACAGCTCTTCACAAATCCATTACGGTTTCTTGATACAAAGGAGTTCTTTTTTTGAAACAAGATTATTTATTTGCCATGTTTAGTGGGAGAGTAACAACTACTACACTGGTCGAGTATTGCTTTGTTCTTGATTTCAGCAAATAAATCAAACAACTGTTAATAGAAGGAAAGACATTTAACTTTAGGGATAATTCTATGGGGCCTGTTTGTTTTTGAACAGCTACCCTTTTTTAACCGGTAATGCTTTTCCCAACTAATTTTGTGAGTTTAGAGTCATATTGTTTCAAACACTGTCATCTGGTACTAAACTGCACATCCTACGTAAAAGCAGTAAAATCAAATTACAAACAGAAGAAAACCCCCAAACATAGAACGTTGTCCAACCTGAAGACAAGAGCAGTAAAGTATGAGTCAAGAGCATTAGGATATGCAAAACCAGCAATGTAATAACAAGGGCGGTCTTGAGACTCCACAGCTATTTACTGTCAGCTGCTGTTTTCCAGAAGCCCGAGTCAGATGATGATGATGATGTACAAAATGAGCCAGTTACGAGAGAACCACTGGGGAAAAATAAACAGATGTGAAATTAAAAAGGACAAGAAACAGATAAAACTCTGTACTTCTGACAACGCTAAGCCTGAGGGTCTTCTAATGCAAACTGAACTACCACAGTCATTAAAACCCGGGTTGTCCTTCTCTCATTACAGTAATGACAAGGGCAAGATAAGAGCTCTAAGATCGCTCTGCTGGTGCTGTAATAAGCATGGAGTCAAGCCAGGCACAAAGATAATTGCTACTCATGAACTAAAGTGTGGGTGTGTTTCTCTCATACTTTGAAACTAACAGAAAAACCACAGACAATGCAATGTGTTAGCAAGTCCCTTGTGCACTAAGAGTTTATTTTATTTTTGTAATGGAACTGCACCGTTGGTTACTCTACTTGAGGTATTTAGCCAAAATCCAGTATATAGTCATTAAAATAACTACACTGCCTTAGAGCTATGTAAAAACATTTGTACAAAAATCTGTGTCAAATGTCAAATAAATACATGAGGTTTGATATTTATGTAAAGAAAAGTGATTTGGATACTCTTACAGTTAAAAAAAACCTCGCCGTTTCACATATTGTAGGCAAACATTCAGTTTTACATTAAAACAGACCTCAAACTGAAGCCCAGGTACAGGTCAAATACAAACATAGAAACTTAAAAGTGCCAACAAACAAGATAATTCAAGTACAGTAAATGTTAAAAAATATATATATTTATTTCAATTTTCAGATGCTTCCATCAGGTACAGGCCATCAGAATTTAAATAAGACAAGAAAACATTTGAGATAAAGGACAAGAAACATTTTGTTCCAGAATAAAATAGAAATTGTTAATCCACCATTTTAGAAACAGAAAAGTCCACAGCAACTTATAAAAAGACTTAGGAGTTTATTTCTGTTTTGAATATGGCCTAGAAGAATCACAATTTATATCCCAGCCACCAGGCGATGACGACTTGTCTGTATCCATGCTCTGACTGTAAGCAGATAGAAAATAATTGCCCCCTTCTTGGTTTTGACTTGCAGAAGAAATTTGGTATGTTGTTCCCAGAAAAGTCTGATGAGTGAGCACGTTAAAGTGACTGAACTGATGGGACATGTTTAATTGTCTGCTATAAACTTGGAAGTTATTGAAAGGAGCTTGTTCAACTGAATTGTGTTTTTCTGCTTCAACAGAGCATGTTGTAGAAACTGGAGTAATTGGTTGTATCTCTTCCAAGTCAATTTTAGAAGTCTTTTCCATCAAGCCAATTTGTGCTTCAGGAGATAACTCTGTAACTGATGAGCAGCTTTCTTTTGCATCTGCTCCATGTGAGCCCTTGGCCTCTGTCTGCAAAGCTTCCAAGTGAGTATCATACTTAGAGGCATCATTGCAGATTTCTATTTGTGATGTTTCATCCCCTGAATCCAGAGACATGTCCTCCTCATCCTTTTCATCGTTTTCTACAAGAACTACATTAAAAAAAAAAGAGAAAGTCCTATTCTATTGAAATACAAACCTTTGTTAGAAAAGCTATACACTACTCACAGAGTGTTACGCTTCAGGTCTGCAAGTCCAATATCACTTAAGTCTTGGTCTTCTGCCACTCTTGTTCACTTACTCAACATACACACTTAACCCTCTGTGTGAGTGTCCAGTTATTCCGATGCTAAAAGCTTCTGCGCACTGTGTTCATGTTTAGTGTTGGGAAATCCCAACTCCCAGCTCCAAAGGGGTTAATGTCAAAACAGCATCTAAAGTTACACAGTAGGTGAGTATTTGATCAGACAATTAAAGGAGTACAATTACTGACATCTCAGTCCTTCTGCTACGGTTTCTAAAAGCTACCATTAAGTCTATTCTTTTCCTGAAAACAGACGGTTACACCACTTTGGCATATGTCTACTTTCTTGAACACCACATTAGCCTATGATTCTGTATTTAAGATCTCCTTTGGCGCTCCATCCCAGCTGCTTTTCCCCCATCATTTAAAATAGAAAAAGAATAGCTTGAGAGTTGGGTTTTCCTGGCCTTCTGTAGTGTTCATTTACAAGAGTAAAGGCACACTAGCTCAAGGACCTCCACCCCACACATCTAATTAGCTAAAGAAAGCGTAAGTGTGTTTAGTATTACCTGATTGTCTTTTGTGAGCATCAGAGAGAGGAAGGCTGTTTTCTTCAGTAACCGAGTTGTGATAGCCAACGAGACTTTTAAAATTTTGCATAAAGTCATCAACAGTAGCAACCACTATTCCATTATCAACATAATTTGAAAGTGTTTTGAGATTCTTTTCTAAATGCAGAAAAGGAGATTTTTGTATTACTATTTAGCACCTATTATCAAAAGAGGGAGAAGTATTCATAACTTTAAGGTTTACCTGTTAAGAAGACAACATGTCTCTGTTGTATGTTTTGAGCCTGAAGCCTGATAAGACACTCTAATTCTGGAGCATTTCGAGTTTGAGAGTCACAATTATGGTAAGACAGAATCTCAACCAAGTGCTGCTTTTGATAGGTATTCAGAAGGGTCAGCAGACTCAAGGCATTGGCATTCAACCTATAATGGGGAAAAAAGTGCACTATTAGAAATGTAAGGTCAGTCTAAATATTAATTTTAAGTCAAAAGACGAATATAAAAGTAAGTTCTACTTAATTGGGTTTTTGAGAGCATAATTAAAGCTGAAGCATTTTAACAACTGGTATTTGAAGAACACTACTTACCTCCCCAGCTCTTTAAGTTTCTTTTGTATTTTACAGTGGACTTTCCACTGCCATTTCCCATCTGGGGTACTGAGACCCTCCAGAAACTTTAAGAACTGTTTCAGTTTATCTGTTTCGGAGATATTGAATAGGAGTTAGATATTGTGGTATGCAAACTGAAAATACAGCTTCAGTTTATACATAAAGCTTCTATCTGTTTTCATCACAGTTTTTTGCTGGGTTTTCTGCCTAGCAGATTAGCCAATAACAATGCTTCAAAACAGCTGCTTTTTTGTAGGGCAGATGCTCAACAGTGGTACCTGCTTATGTAAAAGCTGAATTCAGTCATCTGCCTTGCTAAAATATATTTTAAAAACTGGTAATTTCATTAACTATTCAGTTTCAAATAAAGAAAAAGTGGAAGAATGTGGGTTTTCAATATTTTTTCCTAGCATATTTGTGGATTGAGTAGTAAGGAATAAAAGGTTCTATATACATAACTAACTACACAATCTAACATAAACTTAGAAAGACAAGCCAAGATCTCCAAGTTCACACATTCCCCAGAAACATGTTCTCCAAAAAGCCCACTGAGGTAAGAAAGAGACTGAATTTGCTGAAGTTCTCAAATAAATAAATAAAAAAAAAAATCACAAAAAATAGGTAGAAGACTTGAAAATTAGAAGACTTGATTGATTCTTCACTGCGATGAGTATGGCATCTCTCTCATATACTAAAATGTCAGGCTTTTTTTAGTCTGTTTTAAAGCTTCAGAAAACACCAGACTTACCTATAGTGATGGACTCTGGATTAAGGACAGATTCATCTGACACAACAAAACCACCAGACACAAACAATTCGTTGTACGTGTGATTTTTCACATCATCCAAACTATCAACACCCGCAAAGCTGACACAAGAAAGCCTCTTCAAAGTTACTAAGCCAGGAATCTGTTTAGAAATATTGTAAGTCAGAGATGTATACCAAAGATCATACAAAAAAGAAAAAGACCTACAGAACTTTCCTACTTAATACCAAATGTCAAACTTCAAAACACATTTTCAAAGATTTATTATTTTTCCTGGTGCCTGGGGAAGTGCTCTCTCAAAAACATTACAGGAATGAGACAGTGGAAGTTGAGCACTTAGAAGAATTTTACTTTCTGTCCAGCACAGGTTCACAGAGCCCAGCTGTCGGCAACACCTACGGCGATCTGACAGCTGCCCTCCCTTGCCATTAGAGCGCCGCGGAACTAGAAGCAGAACTCCTCAGGCCTTTGTACAACTTTACAGCTACTAAGAATAAATATGCATTAGCATGTATGTGGAGGGGCAAGAGGTTATGGATATACGATGTAACAAGACGAGGGCATTTACCACAACCATTTTTATTTCTTCAAACGGCAACTAAACACAGGACATGGTTTAAGTGCTGTGTTGTTATGAGGAAGTGGCCTTGCTCAAAATGAGCTCGTCTCACAACGCTTTAACAGTAGCTTTCTGTAGTACGCATTTACTTATGTGAAATACCTTATGGATGAGGTTGGCGATGTCTTCGTTTTGGATAATTATCAACAGTTTATCTAAATCAGCTCTTCTTTTAAGGAACTGTTCTGGATGGCACTCTGTATTACCTAACTTGGTGAGATACTCCTAACGCCACAGAAAGAGAAGATGGTGAAGAAAAATGGAATAGTGAATCCCCACATGATGACCGCATTAAGTATCCCATTCAAATGAATCAGAGAGACAGGTGTCCTTGTCTTTCCGATACGTTATTTGGAAGAATGTAGCAACCCAGAAATAGGCTGTTTCAGTCATTCTTACCGAATTGTGCATAAGTGGCCAACTGACAGTCTAGCAAAACTGCATGAGTTTTCAAGTAAAGCGAGAAGATTTTATTATTTCACTTTCATCATATACATTTAAATACAGAAGAACAGTACTCTCCAAAAGTTACCGGTACTATTAACTGGAGGGAAAGGGGGGAAAAAAGAACCAAACCCCCACACATCAACTTTCCATATACTCTTTCTAAAATGGCAAGCTATCACATTTTTGCCCTCATCTTTTTGCTGTAAGGCCACCCCCCGGCAGTAGCTTCAGAAAGAATCGAACTACAGCCTGTTCTGCTTTCCAGCTATGAGAAAAAGACTTACGTAAAAGCTAAATATAAGCAAGACTACCTCAGAACCTCAAACGAGAAATGGGACAGGGCAGCCTACTTTCACAATTCAACATTTTCTGAAACAAATTTCAGACTACCTTATGTTTCCGAGTCCAGTTTTATACGTTCTGATTTGAAAGGCACTCTGTTTTAACACTAAAGAAAGGTTGAACTGGAACACATTTACCTTGATTTCTTTGCAGAGAATGCTTTCTTCCTCTTCATGAATATAAAATTTCACAGTGTTTTTCTGTACATCTTTAATAATTTTGACCAAACTGTTAAATACTTCAGGTTTTAACTGGCTTATAAAATCAGAAAGGGCTGGTTGGGTTGAAATGTTTAAGTTCTCTGGGGATTTCTGTGTCTTTTCTGGTGGCTCCATCAGATCACCACTGGAAGAGGTCTGATCAGACGTCAGCATATCCTCCATTTTAGCATTCACATGATCCATTTCCTCCTTCACTAAAGGCAAGCTTGACAAACGCTGCTCGTTAGAATCCAGATCTTCCACCACGTTATTACACAATGGCTCTGATAACAATGCCATGTCAGAGTCCCTGCAAACAGGTACGGTGTCGGGTGCAGGATTCAGTGCTGCGTTACTAACCACTTCTGCTGATTCAGGACTAGAATAAATTGATGGAGTATGTCGAATGCACGAAGAGGACAAAATAACGCTATTCAACTTTTCACTCAGTGTCTCTATATATTCTTGGACAGAAATCTCTGATGCCTGTAAACATATGTATTCAGAAAGTCTCATTATCCTCTCTCGGGCAGAGAAGACTGGTGTGGACATACCACTAACATATGCAATATTCTTTTGCTGCAAAATTTCCTGAATCTTTCTTGCAAAGAGATTATATTCTTCTAATAGTGTAGTCTCTATTATTGCACTAATGGAATGCTTAGTTGTAAAAGGGTGATCTGCTAGCCCACACTGATCTTCAAGTTTCTCCACTTGTCGTGTATAAAGTCCATCTTCTGCTGTTCCCTTCTGTGCGTCTGAAAATGGAGAGTATGGAAACTGATAATCAGAACTTCTCTGTCTATTTATTACCCGGGGGTCATTAGGGAAGGCGTCCTTTGGCGGTAAATGCACCAGTGGTTCTTCTGGTGATTTCAGACCTATATAGGAAGAGTTAATCATCATCATCATCTCATGTTTGAAAGTCATACACAACTGATACACTAAAATCTCCAAAGCACAGTTTTAAAACAGCACTACTGTTGTGCCTCCCCCCTCCAATCAAATCGAACGACTCAGGTGTTACTGTCTGCTGAGGTACAGAAGCACAGACACTTTAATCGCTCCTAGAACAGTAACATCAAAGTTTGCTCAGAAAAGCAGAACACAAGTAATTTTCCCAGAGGTAGTATCCAATTTAAACATAACAGGAACCACCTTAATTACCACCACCAACAAAAAAACAAATTAGAAATCAAGCGGGGTGACAAATTATTCGAACATTTTCATTTGCTACTAGGCTAGAATCCTCAGACTTTATAGAGGCTTATTTCAGCCACACATGACCTTGTGGAGTTAGACTGCAAGCTGCATCTCTGGTCTCACAATTGAGAATATAATTTTTTTTGCTTAAAAATGTACGACATAAGTCTTATGGTAATTATTGCAACAGAATCAGTTATGCTGCAAGGAGTGCTGAAAGCCTCTCATAATGCAAACCTCAGATCCTTTCTGCAACACTCAGTTTCTTCACCATCCACATTCAAAACTATGGCTCTGTTTGTTTTTAAACCAAATTTAACACTTTGTTGCAATCAATGATATATATAGACACACAGGTATTTCACTATTTATCTGTTCCATAAATACTTCAAAGAAGTGGTTTTTGTTGGTTTTGAGTTCTTTGTTTTGTTTTGAAGTGTTAAAGCTAGTACAGTTGTAAGCAGAAAACCAGATTTCTTGAACAGAAGCAATAACCAAAATAGCATAGACAGTTTCTAAAAGTGAGTGTTCTTTTGGACTGCAGTCATTTTTGTAGCCAGTTAAAAAAGTTATATTCAGTCCCTAATTTAATCATGTCCATCCAGATCCAAAAAAAACACGTGTCACTAACAGGATGCCTTTTTCATGGTGACAGTATTGCCTCACATCACCTTTGTGCCAGTCGAGTTCTACAGAGAAACCAGAAATGTGGTTCCATTTTATTTTTCTTATGAATGAAACTATATATTCTTTCTTTGTCCTTCAAAGCACACCCTTTGAGTCTACCCAAATTTCAAGTTTTCTTTAAAATCACTAACACGGATATAAATCAGGTTATTCCAATTAGTTCCATGCTATTTTATTTGAACCTTTGTTCTGTTGCCCTGTACCTTCAGTGTCGATCTACACCTTTTGCATACACAAGTATATTAATTTTAAATTACTTTGAAAAACTCAGTACCAAATCATAATGTTAACAAATAAGCTTAGTTTAAGCTCATTTGAGAGACCAGGCACTTAAAATATGTTATGTATCTCATTCTTCTTGAGCTGCCCTTACAAGCTACATCACTGTTGTAATCAAGAAACACTGTACTATAAGCAAGTCTGAGTAAGAAGATTAAAAGCTATACTATGGCTTTAAAAATTGGGGCTATTTTAATAACTTCTTACATTTTGATACAGCTAATCCTTTGCATACCAATTTTTAGCAATGAGATTTTGTTCTGTGGCTCTCCCGTCTGCATCCCCAGTACAGGGAAAAATTCAAATCCCAAGGTTACTGAAAAAATTAATGTACCATCCACTCATCCTGATTTGATGGAAAGTTTCTACAACAATTATATTAGGAAAAAAGTTTTCAAGATATATATGATTAAGAACTGATTAGGTTATTCTTCAAAGGTTATTATTTAAAGTTTTCCAAAAAGAAAGAAACTTTGCTTTAAAAACAAAAGCCTTTGTTTTTACTAAAGGTTTTTATTAAAAAATGTAAACCAGAATGTAAACAGAAAGATATACTGCTGAATATGAGTATAAATGCAAAATATTTTCTAACATGTAAACAGGATTTAAAAAATAAAAGGATTATTTAACCTAAAGTTACCCTTATTTAAACAGCATTCCCTAAAGGTGGCATCCTTCATAGATCTACACCTTTGGGTCACAAGTCTTCACAAAAAATAAATGCACAAGCAAAGAGCAAACCCCAAATTAATAGTTGTTGAAGTGTCTGTTTACTTAAGTATGATTTATGATTTCAAACATACCCTTTGTTGGTAGTACCCTGTAACTGGATATGTCAAGGAAACCCAAAAGAGAACTGCCTGAAAACAATCTTAGAAAGAACAGCTGTTTAAGAGCTGCTGAAATATTTATCCTTACAGATTAAGAGTCAAATTCTTCACTGTTTCAGAGAGGTCCTTAAACAGTGATTCCAGAGAGAGGATTCTTCGGTAGATTTTGAAATCAGAAATTCAACCACCACCTGACAAAGAAAGCCTCCAACGTTCTGTTTCTTCATATCCAAGCTTAATTTCATCAAAAGCCATCACATTTAAGAATGTCTATTAATGCATTAATCTTCTTTACAAGAGAAGGAAGAACAAGCAAGAACAAATGCCATTTTTGCACTTTATATCTAAAGCCAAAGAAGAGTCTCAAATTCAAACCAAAACTGAGTTAGCTTTCAAAAATAAGACTCAGGTTTGCTTACTATTGTCAGAATTTTAGACTATGTAATCATAAAGAAATGAACACCACCACGATACAGAAGTAGCCCAGCCAAGTCGAACACCTATGAACAACTATCTCCTCCAACACTTGCTGATGTCCTCAGGGAAGAAGCAAGACACCCCCCCTCAAGTCACAAACAATAAAGAGTTAAGTTCTTAAAGTAAGTTTAGCTGAAGTTTGAGTAAGTTTGAGCCAGCAATGTGCCCTGGTGGCCAAGAAGGCGAATGGCATCCTGGGGTGCATCAAGAAGAGTGTGGCCAGCAGGTCGAGGGAGGTCATCCTCCCCCTCTACTCTGCCCTGGTGAGGCCACATCTGGAGTACTGCATCCAGTTCTGGGCTCCCCAGTTCAAGAAGGACAGGGAACTGCTGGAGAGGGTCCAGCAAAGGGCAACGAAGATGATTAGGGGATTGGAACATCTCTCATATGGAGAAAGGCTGAGGGACTTGGGTCTCTTTAGTCTAGAGAAAAGAAGATTGAGGGGGGATCTTATTAATACTTACAAGTACTTAACGGGAGGATGCCAGGGGGATGGGAGCAGTATTTTTTTAAGTGGCGCCCAGTGATAGGACGAGGGGTAATGGGCATAAACTTGAACATAGGAAGTTCCATCTTAACATGAGAAGGAACTTCTTTACTTTGAGGGTAGTGGAGCACTGGCACAGGCTGCCCAGAGAGGTGGTGGAGTCTCCCACTCTGGAGACATTCAAAACCCGCCTGGACGCTGTCCTGTGCAACTGCTGTAGGTGACCCTGCTCTGGCGGGGGGTTGGACTAGATGATCTCCAGAGGTCCCTTCCAACCCTGACCATTCTGTGATTCTGTGAACATGATCCCTGTATCAAAAGTAAAACATATTTTTGTTTAAAAAGAAAAAAACCCAAGAGATTGCTCATTTGTGCAGAGATGAAAAAGAAAAGACTGATGTTCTCTGAATTCCTTTCTACAGCTAACTTGCTACAAAAATGAGGCATGGAGAAGCCGCTGGATTTAGAAAGCAATCAGTTTCAGAAACGAACAAAGCTTCCTTTAAATTATATTACCGAATTGATCTTAATTTCCTAGAATAAAAATTCAAAGCCCTATAGAAGATACGATACAGGAGGATACACAAAGTAAAAATCGAGTGCCCATAGCCCAAAATATTAAAGGCTCTTTTGACTTTCCTACAGCTGCCTTGATGTATTTCAACAAAACGAATCCACTTGCTGAATAGTGTATTACTGTCTCATTCTCTGATGAAAATTCAATACCAGGCGAGAACACGAGCTGCTCAGTAGTTCAGGCCATAACAACATACGCGAACTGTCCCACTCGCTCTTCTCACCTGTTCGCTTATCTTCATGTTTTTCCATCTGACCCTCTTGTACTATTCCTGCCCCTCCTGAAGGAGGGCAGCAGTTAGCATTCGTAGAGTTTCTTGGTATTTATATAGCACCTTTTACAGACCATATTGCAGAGCTACTCAATACCTGGAGTACTGTGTCCAGCTCTGGGGGCCTCAGCATAAGAAGGAAGTGGATCTGCTGGAACGAGGCCAGAGGAGGGCCACGAAGATGATGAGAGGGCTGGAGCACCTCTCCTATGCGGAAAGGCTGAGAGAGTTGGGGTTGTTCAGCCTGGAGAAGGGAAGGCTTCAGGGAGACCTTATAGCAGCCTTCCAGTACGTAATGGGGGCCTACAGGACAGCTGGGGAGGGACTTTTTACAAGGGAGTGTTCTGACAGGACAAGGGGTAATGGCTTTAAACTGAAAGAGGGTAGATTTAAATTAGATATTAGGAAGAAATTCTTCACTCTGAGGGTGGTGAGGCACTGGCACAGGTTGCCCAGAGAAGCTGTGGCTGCCCCATCCCTGGAGGTGTTGTCCAAGGCCAGGTTGGATGGGGCTTTGAGCAACCTGGTCTAGTGAGAGGTGTCCCTGGCCATGGCAGGGGGGTTGGAACTAGATGACCTTGAAGGTCCCTTCCAACTCTAACCTTTCTATGATTCTATGAATACTTACTGCAGTAACAGCTAATTTGTAGGAACTCAAGAAATCCAGTGATGCTCAACACAATCTCTTTCATCTCTAGAGAACAGCTCAGAAGACTTCAGAGACATTTTTTTCTAGTAAGATTTGTAGTCTCACAGATGACTGTGCAACATGTCAGTCAATTGACATGCAACCATATCCTCATTTATACGCATAGTGCCATTTCCTCCAGGAGTGAAAGAAATAATGTCCTATCCAAACCACTTTACAGTCTCCGTACTCTGTAACTTAGGAAAATATCAGAACAGGCTTTTGATGTTTGGCCCTTAAAGAAAGTACAGAAAATGTTACCCAGAACTGTCCTGTCATTTCGTTGAAAGGCTTATGAATACCGTGAAGGGAGACCTGTTTCTCCTGCCATCCTCCCTTCTCAACCAAACTAACAAAAAAGCTGCTGAACTACATAACTGGATGGATATCCGAAGTGTCCAAAACAAAGATTCCAGCATTCCTGGAACACGACCAGAAACCAGTAAGGTTTTACTGAGAGAATGCAGTTAAGTTCTACCTAGATTTAGTCATAAGATGACTTGATTTGTAGCCTCGAATTTAGAACTCTTGATGACTATTCCTACAGCCCAGTTTCCACATCCTTCAAATCCTTGTTTTTATGCTCTCCCACGACCTGACACTTGACTCATCAAGAAGTAGAAGCAGCAGCTTCTTCTGTAAGATTATTTAAGATGTAAATATTTAGATATGACAAAGACTTTAAAGCTCTTCCAGTAGAAGAGCTTGATGCAGTAAGAAGCAGACTACTTTCTGTAAGAACACATTTTTCATTACTTTTCTGGATTATCAGCTGCAATTACCTGCCTATCCAATATTTTAGTAGAACGTAGCAAGTTCAAACAATGAAATTCAAACACTGAAATCAAAAGAGTTACCTACCTCACTGCATAAATACCCAAGCATTCACATTTCTAAATTATGCCAGTATGCACCCAAAGCAATATTCTCTACCAGCATCTATTTTGTTCCAGGAGATTTCTGTATTAATCAAATATCAGAAACAACTGCATAGGCAGCATAAACATATGCTTCTGTACCAACATGTGACCCAAGAATGGGACCTATGAAAGACAGAAACCTTTAGAATCTGTTTTCATTCACTATTTGTAGCAACGTAAGAGTTAAACCCATCTTACCTGTAATTGGAATAAGTTTCCAGTGCATTCCAATTTCTCCTATATTATTTGAGTTGGAATGTTGCCTGCGATAAACATGTTCTATAGGTGTACTAGGACAGGGGCTGTAGTCTTCAAAACTACTTAGACTTCCAGTGTTTGCTTCCTAAAAAACAATAAAAATTCTCAGCTCGAAACTTTGGTTTTTGGTAGCTATTAAGCTTTTACATTTTCAACAGCTAACAGTAAGAACACAGAGTTCACCAGCCTATTGGGAATTCTGCCGTCAATCAAGTAAAGTCAAACTTGGAAATGTTTACATGAGGTATTTATATATTTCATTTACCTGTTTGATAATTTCTGAGACAGATGTCTTTGCTGATGGCCTACCATTAAATAATTAAGGCAGTCCTGAGCACATGCTTAGAGTACAGAAGCGAGGTGGGACAGGGAGGAAAGAAGGCAAAGAGGGGAAAAAAAAAGAAATAGGAAAACTGTCTGCTCCTTCGCCTTTTTCAGGCTGTTGTCTTGATAGCTGACTAAAGCCATGAGATGTTAGCATTACTGAGGAACTGCCTGCAACTAGTATTAAACCCTTGAACATTCCCATTTCATCCCACGTTCCAGATGGTTAGAAGCAAAACAGCACAGAGATTACAGGTAGGACAAACTCTTTCCTGCTCCATGACTCAGAAACTGGGCTTTGTGTAGAAGAACAGAGATCATAGAGCAACCACTCTGTAGCATAATGTGATCGAGCAAGCAGCCAAGGCACTCTGAACCTTGAGTGCAAGAGCCTTCTTCAAGCGGTGTTCTGCCAGTTATATCTTGTGATGAAAAGTATGGAGAGAACACATACACACCAGTGCACCAAGAGGGCCCATAAAGAGAGCTAGGCATGCATTTAAGTGCTCAGAATTTTTCAACTCTGCTCCCACCAAAACTAAATAAAGCCAATTCCCCATCATCCTCAATACCCATAGAGCATTTAAGACTTTCCACTATGCACATTTCTGAACGCTTTCTCACTCAGACTCTGCCAGAGGGACAGAAACAAGCCCATCATCTTTTCCACAGTACAAGATCAAAAGATGAGGACTGCAGGACCCCACTGGCACACACAAGTGAAGGGCATTCTCCTGCCCTATAAAATGCCTGCTACTGTTATGTAGGAGAGAGAATACACTTGGAAGAGGCTGGACCAAAACCAACTCCCAAAACTACAGCAACAACTGCAATTAGAGCAAAAGGATGCTTGATGATTGTAAAGCAGTACGAATCGCTTTATTAACCCTGAGGTATTGTCACTAGGAAAAGGTCTCTAACACACACACAGAAACAGTCAGCTGAGGTACGCTGTTGCCATTGGGGCTTTTTGTTTGTTTTCAAGGTAACAGTCCAGAACCCATAAAGCGCATTTAGTTTCCAAAGGCAATAACTTAGTTTTGCCAATTTGTTCTATCAAGACAAGAAGAGACAGCTGTCATTAAAAGGAAACAGCTCTCACTCTGCTTCTCTAGAGTAACTATTGATCATCTGTGGATAAACATTCTTGTTTAAGATACCTCCAACCAACTCTAAATATCAAATACAAATCACAATTTGACTTCTTTCACTTTCTTACTTATGGCAAGGAAGCAACAGGTCAAAAAAAAGTCTGGAAATTATACAGCCTACAACCGATATATATATATTTTTGATTTGCATTTGGGAGGAGAAGAGGGAAGAATTCTGGGTGCATAAGCTTTGAAAGAGATGGTCTCAATTTAGGTCTGGGAGGAGCCTGGTCAAAAAAAGGCTCGTTTCTGTGCCTGCGATGGAATTTCATAATTATGACAAGTTGTCATATCCAAACCACCTATCAGGTCTATAAGGTTAAAGACTAAGCAGTACACAATCATTAACGGCCTCTCCTGCAACCGTGCCGAGAGAGTCCATACAGAACAGCAACTACTGCCTTATAACCTATTTTTGGGAAGAGTAACAGCTAGGCAATAACTGTGATGAGGAACTCTCAAATCTCCCCGTACTGTGTTTCAGGTTCAGCAAACCTCAGTACCCCAGCCAGACCAAGAATCACCCCTGCAGAAGGAGGACGATGGGAAGCTGTATGCAAACTGTTACAGTACCACTATACCTGTTCCATGCAATAACTTCACAGATTGCTAAAAAAACCCACCACCATAAGCAAGCCGAGAGCCAGAACAGAGTATCTTTTTTCTGCAAGAGACAGAAGACAACTGCAAGGCTTTGGTCTCTGCAAACATGAAAAAACACCCTCATATATAGCACTCAGCAACAGAATGACAGAAATTTTGCTGCCTATTGCTAAAGCGGCTGCATATGACACTTACTGTAAAGCTAGTGAGGAAGACTGACCGTGGTTGCTTTCCATCTTTCAGGTATTCTTAATTATAATTTTATTACAGAAAGAGTAGACATAAAGAACCAGGAACACACACCTTAAGATATAAGAAAATTTCCATATACGCTCCTACCAAACAGAAAAGCTTCTTCACAGAAAAGTTAGTGCTTATCTATGTTTACCTATGTAAAAAAATAGATTTTTTTTTTTCATTCAGTCTCATATTTATGAAAATATTACATTCATTATCAGCATCTACCTACATGGCAGTTTCACTTACTTTTAAACGTAGCGTGTGTTCAAGGCCTACTTCATTAGCTGAAAGCCGTAGATCAACATCAACTGGGTAGGGTAAGCATGCCACGTCAGTTTCCAGCATCACTGGGCTCTGTGGGTCCTTAAAGTTAACATTTTCAGCCTGAGCAGTATTAGGAAGCTCATGATCATCTTTGTCCTGTGCTGGAATGGATTCATATTCATATTTTTGTCTCATATCCTCTTCAATTTCATCAGTGCTTAATCCTAAAGCTTGATTTACAGACCGTGCCAACGATGAATCCAAGTGTCCTGCACTAGCTAGTGTTTCTAAAAGCAGTTTAATGAGGCCATGCGTGTCAGTAACAGCGGGGTCGGATACATCTTGCTGCCTCAAGTCAGTATCATGTCCACCAAGACCAGTATTAACTGAGAAAACAGAGTGTGGCGAATCCGAGGTTCTGCCCCCTTAGAGCAGGGGGAGAAGGGGAAAAGTAATCCATTACTAAGTTTCAAAATAAAAGCAAAACCAGACACCCCCCCCAAACACCTACCACATACCCACAGTCTCGCTCTTTAGCATCAATTCACACAGTACATATACATTTATTTTCTTAACAAAAACTTTTAAACAGGTAGATGTTGATAAAAGGGCAGTTTCTAAAGTTAATAGTCTCCCCCAAATAAATAATTACCTTTTTTAGGTCACTCAATACCACGCTATTTTATGTTTCAATAGAAGTCACATACTATGATCTACGTGTTTTTTTGAAACCTTGTAATGTTAAGAGAAAAAGATTAGTTTGAGCAAAATACTTCTCTCCATCCTATCACTGTTGCTCCAGAAGCTGATGACTATCTTAATCCTTAACCTCACAAGTTATCTTAGACTAAGTGTAAATTCTAAAACTTTACCATGCCTATTTGTACTAAATGTAACTTTAGAAGAGGGTTATTATTCTTCTACTCACCCTCTTGGATGAGCAAATACCACATTTATTCTTCTTGGAAAGAGACAGGCCAAGGAACTACTTTAAGTATCTGATGAACTCCTAACTCATTTATTCTATATAGAAATCTAATCAGTTTAGCTACTTAAGCTCTCAGTATTTTAGGTAAGACTTTTTTCAAGACAAACAAATTACTTTTAGGGTTATATAAAAACACGGCATTCAAACCATAGATAGGTGTTACTGTTTTGGTATGCCTGAGGGAGTTAAGGCAAAATTTAGTTTTAAACAGATACTGTTCTGATTACAGCCAGGTGGAAATGCATTCACACATTTTACATTAACAATCAACATAAAAAGACCCTGAAGGTTCACAGACATGCAAGCAGGAATCCCAAGATCTAGCATGTAGCCTACCCTCTGTCTCCTCCATCCACACATGCCAGTATCTTTTGTCCCTCTCAAAAGGGAAACTTCTTCCTAAGATCAGCTTCCAAAACACCAATTCCACTTTATCTTCCAAAACGATCCACGTACACATGAGAAAAACTGGTGCTAGATGGAACCTCCCCTCTTCTTTGTACCACCCTTATTCCCAGTTTTCCCCCTTCTGAAGGAGGCCCTTGAGAAAAGGGTCAGGGAAACAGAAATTAAAGGGTTTTTTTGGCACATCTTAAGTAAGTATCGGATAATATCTCTGATAATTATCTGAGGTTTGGATGTAGATAATTTCATGTAAAGAATAATTTAATCTTAATACTATATGGTTGTTTCCTTTGTCTCACTGCACACATTACTGGCTATTTCAAAAATTAACTGTGCTTATGCTTAGAAGTTTAATTCTCCCCTTCAATCTAAATTCATTACATATTACATAGGGTATTGGAGCCACAAAGAATTACAGCAATGCCTAAAGTCAAACTCTGCAAAAGGCATTACAATATCAACTCTGCTTAGTACTCTATACTGGAAAGTCTTTGGACAGTTCCACAGCTAAAGAAACTCTTTGGCACCTTCTCTCCGAAGAGGTAGAACAAAAGCAGCTTCTATGACAAGTTCTGGTAACTTGTTTTCTAGAAAGAGGCAACCTACGTAAAAATACACTACATCTCTATTGATAGATATCAGGCCAATGTTTAAATGAACCACCATGCATTAAAATATCCACAGTGTGCAAAAAATATTCAATCCATAAAGATTAAATGTTAAGCATGCACTGAATTACAATGTTTAAAGAGTAACTCTAAACAAAGATTTACTTACCTTCGTACTGACAGCTGTTCTCTGAAGATTCACTCATTTTTAAGTATTTCCGCAAATTTTCAGACTGTTTTTCCAGCTTCCTTTTCAGACCACTTTTATTCCTAAGGTCTTCAGAATCAGAATCTCCACCTACATTTTTTTTCCTACACTGGATTAAGTTAATAAGTTCTTTGAGTCTATCGGGATCATAATCTCCAGAATGAGGCAGTTTTTGCTTGGCAGCAGTGGCTTCATATTTTGCACGGATTCTTTTCCCGCTTTTTGCATTGGCAAAATCAGAGTCTTCTTCTGTGGCTTCATAGTCTGAGATGGGACTGAACTGTTGAAGTTTCCGATTTCTCTCCATCAGTTCCTTAGCTCTAGAAACAGGTAGTTGATATGCCTCACAACCAAAAATATAGTTTTGCAAGGAGCTGTCAATATGAGATTTATTTTTTGGAGCAGAATAAAGAAATTTTTTGTCATCCAACCGTGATTCATACCGATATAATACAAATTCTCTATAGTTTCCAGAGCCACTACAGCATCTTTTCAAATACTCATTTATATACCTTTCCACAACAGCATTGAAATCTGCAGTAGCGTCTTTACGAGACTGGATTAAAGCAAAATGTAGAGACTGAATAAACTTTGTGAATTCTGGAATGATTTCCTGATTTTCGTGCAACACCACGGTAGTTGAATTTTTCTGTGTTCCAAATGGAACACTTTTTTGTGCTGCCATAGGAGAAAAGGGAATTCACAATTAAAATCAAATCATGAAGCTATAAATAAATGATGACTAGTTAGCAATACTCTGTATTATACATATTTGGTGAAACACAGTTTGGAACGACTGTGGAGAAATAACCCAAAAGCCAGGAAAGGAGGGGTTTTTGTGAAATAACTAGCTTTAAAGCCTACTTAAAAGTCAACCTACTTATAGTCATGATGAACTACTCATTTTCATACGTTTGTGCTAACCTGCATCCTAGATACACATATCATTTCCAATTTAAAACACTTTACCCACCCTCCTAGAAGGTGGCCACTTCAAAGGCTTACTAAGGTTTTACTAAGAAGCAACCTAACAGCTCCCTGCAGAAACAGGGGAAGCGTTACTCCTTCCTACGCAATCCCGATGCACTCATTGTGCTGCTTCTAAGCTCACTGGGCCCTTATAAAATTATTCAGCTTAGTAACCCAGCAGAAACCTATATAGTTTTTTTCCATTCCTTTGCAAAGCAATACAACTCACTAAATCAGAGAGATGCAACAGAAGCATGTGCCAAGAGCAGGATTTCCCTGTCTGAGAAGCTGTTAGATCCTTTTACCACATCCTTGAAACAGCAGCTCAAGAAAGCTCTCAGTTATAGCCTTCTTTTATTTATTTATTCACAGTCTTTCCTCCTTCCAATCACAGACTGAAACTTTTCTCCATTCAACCATTTAAGCACCTCTGAAGACTCAAACCAGCGATTAACCTTGTGTTTGGCAGAAACTGGACCTCACAAGTCTTTGAAATGTCACAGCAGCAAGAACTGGAGTCTTTTTAAGGAGCTGGCATGCGTGCACTTTAAATGTCATCTTACATCGTATCTCCTCTTACCCAATCTATAACTGGCTGAATTTTCACATTTGTTACTTAAATAAGAAAAAAGTAAGAGGTTTATTAAAATAAGAAATACAGAGATAAGAATCTGGGAAGCTGCCAAGACTTAGGCCAAGAACTTCTTTGTAGAAGTGAAATGCCTGGAAAGAGCTATGCTCTGACAATATCATTTCTAACTCACATCAGGCCAAAAAGGACTGCATTCTTCTCCTAGTGCTACTTATTGCAAATTTCAACTGTAAAAGATTAACTTTAAAGTCTCATCCCAAAGCACTGAAGTTCTACTAAAGCCTGTCAGTCATCTTTTATTACCTGGTTACATCCATATTTTCTTTGCTCATTTACTCAGGTTTTGGTGCATATCCCAGTGCAAAAAATTAATTACAGGTACATTCATGGCTGTCAGATATTTTGATGGTTAAAGAAAGCCCTCAAACCTCTGAAGTGCAATGTTATTACTAATGCATAGATCTCTTGGAATACTGATGTTCAGTTCTACTAGAATATACAGTCAAGAAGTTTGAACAGGTTTACTTTCTAAAATATGAACAAAGAAACGTAAACTATGTAGTGTGATAATTACTTTTGTGAAGAAATAAACACTTTCTGAACACCATTACCATAACCGATGCAAACTGTTAATTCCTAGTTTACACTACAGGCTATAACACTACAAAGCCTTCAACAGAATATAAACTACATTTAAATAAACACGTACACAACACTCAACAATGAACAAACTTACTTGAGCTCATTATACCTCTAGGTTCTGGAAACAGAAATAACGCATGTAGCATGCGGGACCGTCCAATTTGGTGGTCTAGAACACAAGAAAATAAAGTGAGCTGAGAAGAAGACCACTATGCTTCAAAAGTATTAAAAAACCCAATCCCCTTAAAAAAAAAATCTAAAACCAACTCAAAACAAAAAAACCCAGAGTATGCATACCATAAGGGGACATCATTTGCCAAGGAGAAAGAAGAAAAAGAAATCCTCTGTCCAGAAGTGGTTTCACAAGAACCTGTTTTCAAGCAAAAAAAAGTATACCGTTTCAAACAATCAAAAGATATTTGCTCACTATGAATGCTCTTACTGTCTGTAAGCTAAATTCCCTCATGGGTAGAGAAGTGGCCAGCTAAGGAATTCCAGCAAGATCATGGATCTTGTAGTATGCTTCAATTACTATAGTTAGTAATTTATATTTAAATTATTTTTAAAAACAGGAAAAGCAAATCTGTTGCACTCACAAGTTTCTCTTTCTCTAGTTTTTGAAGTAAACCCTCCAAGTGACTACCAGAACGGGACTTCTCCACAACTTCATAAAGGCTACAGTACATGCCGTTCTTCAACACTGACATGATACAAGGGTAGAAAGAGAAGGTAAGAAAAACAGAAACAAAATTATAATTCAGAAAACTTTTTAAAATTCTGAATTTTTTTTAAAAAAAGCTATAACTATTTACCTTCTTTTGCTCCTAGGTAAGTTTCTTTATAGAACAACGCTGGTGAAACTTTTTTCTTCAACTGATCAATGCTCACAACTTTTTCAACCTCAAGCTTCTCAGGACTGGAGGTGAAGGGGAGGGGGAGGGAGGGAAAAAAAAAAAATAAAGACCTCTTCCCCCCCCCCCCCATAGTCCTACCCTCATTGAACAAATAAGAACTATGAAATACACCCTCTTAAAAAGCAGTTCCTTGGACTATCTCCTGAGCCAGCGGTGTTTATTCCTGCAAAGGAATGTGTCACTTCAAAGGAAAAACAAACAAACAACAAAAAGAGATATTGAGAGAGTTGTGTGCATGAACTAAAAGAAACTCTGGATGCACACGACTCAGGAGTCTAGTCTGACACATTTAAAGCATCCAGTCAATATGTGGTTTAGATTTTCATCTGAATATATCCAAAATTCACCAGTCTTTACTAGATAATATTGCTGTGTCAAAACTCTTTCAACTTATTCTTTAAATGGTAATACTCACAGCTTGCATGGAAGGAAAGGACGTGCTGCTGATTTCAAGGAAACGTGGCACAAAAGTTTGCCTCTATTCCAAAGCTGCCCCCTCCATAATGTAAAGTTAGATTTATCTAAATTAAGATGGAGAAAGAAAGACTAGGTAAAACCACTTGCTAGGTGGGACTAAAAGGAAATAGCAGTAAAGAGGCTGCTGAATCTCCAAAAGCAATTTACAAAAAAATTTTATACTAATACCAGAGCAGACAATAATATGTTAAATAATAAGTTAAAAGGTAACAGAGAGGGCGTTTACAATCCTATCTTGTTCTGAACTGCTCTGAGCAGAATAAAGGAGGTTGGTACATTAGCTGTACCTGCCTATATAAGCATGCCCTTGATGCCAGCATCTGTGGAAAGATAGCCTCTTCCCTTACCTTAACTGTCAACCACTTCCATACATATTAGTATTTTGCTTGAATGAGGCTCAAAAGAAAAGCAGGACAGAGGATCATATTATTTAAAGTGCCACTGAACAGCAGATTCAGTAACAGAAGAAAAGTTCTTATTACACAGTAAGTAGAAAGGGAGGGGAAAAAAAGGCTTGATTTTGTTCAGTTCTGCTATTTTCTGGTAAAAGACGACACACACTGAGGTGTCTGTTTGATCATCCAGTATCAGGAAGAGATGCCTGCAATCAGTATGGTACAGGACAACACTCAGGTATACAGTGTGCATAACTAAGCAATCATTCCACTTAAAGACAAATAAAACTACAAGGGGAAAAATATCCAAAACCTTCCATGTCTATATCATAAAAGCAGTATCTTTCAATTCATTCTTACCTGTACTTCTATCTGTGTTGAAGCTGTTTGATCTAACAAAAAGAAAAAAGACAGAATGACTAGGTTGAGACAGAAGCCTCTGGCTACTAAATTTTACATTAAGGATATTTTACGAGTCTAACAAAATAACAACACTGATAATTTGCTCTCTAACCTCAAGCTATCACCGCTGCAGCATCTTGTGCTATTTCAGATATCTTAATAACTATTTTTAGCACTACATAGTGCAGTCCCCACATCTGGATGCCTTCCTATCACCATAGGTATCTATAATCAACTCCCCATTTAGATATTCTCTCCACAAGCAATGAGACAACACCAGCAAAGAGTCCAGTGACAAAGTACACAGAACATTTTTTTTCGAATACTAAGCAAGATAATGCTGTGAACACTTTTACTTCTGTGAATTTTCTCAGTTACGCAAAAAAAACCATTTTGTACAGGGATTCCACCTCTGCAGAAGGCGAGTAGGTGAAAAGAGCAGCAGAACTGCTTCCTACAGGGGCCAGCCTGCTGCATAAAACCAATTTTGTCACCTCTTGCTTTGCTTTAGAAGTATATATTACGCTAAGTCCCTGTGACATGTCTATTCACTTCAGCACTGTTCATCTAAATCAATTCTAAGTTACTGCCAAGAACTATGAATTCTTCATGCTGCATGCAGTCTTTCCTAAATTCATTTCCTCACTTACCTTGACGGGGGCAAGAATTTTGGTACTTGCACCATTTCATCTTTATAAGTAAATGAAACCACAGCATAAGGACAAACATGTCTTGGTCTTCGTCTTATCTCATCAAAGCCATATTCATAAAAATAGTACTAGAAAAAGAAGTGAACACAATGTTAAATTACAAGTCTGGTAAACTGCATTTTGCAAATATACTAACAATGCATGACCTTGCTTCACTGAAAGGTATACTCTGTTTCACAGAAATAGCTTACAAATATACCTCATGATTATTTAACAAACGGAGTAACAAACGGAGTTTGTAAGTGACAATTTATGCCAAACATTAACTGGTATATAAAACAAGTTATAAGTTACTGTAATAAATAGCAAGTAGCAAAAAGGAACATTTATGTTCCTTTCACCAGCAGCCTACTCCTTCAAAATCTGATACCTAAAATAAGGAAGCTTTTAAATGCTGTTCTCATACGTACTTTATAACACAATCAATTAAGGTATTTTTTCACCTTCTCCTCTCTCCTTTATCAAACACTGACAGGACAGACACTACCTCAGGAGCTAATCAAGAATGAAAAAATAATTTACTTGAAAGTATATTCTTGATAAGTGACAATTAACAAACCGCCCCCAAAAAATTCACCAAGAAAAGTAAATATGGCTATGCATTTTGGAGTCCATCCTTAGTTCAGTCACAAAATTCTAATATTAAAGAAAAATGTAAATTAAGGCAAGTTTGTAATGAGAAATTAAAACACACATTCATTTTCTAGCCATCTGATTCAGTACCCAGCTCTGGGTACGATTTACAGAAATCAAAAAGAAGCTGTAATACTGAAGAGAATGCTTTCAAGTAAGTATCCCAAAATCTATGGACTTGATGGAATACCCTGACTGCAACAGAGTACTGCAGTAACAGAGATGGAACAGCTGGAGAAACAGAGGTGCCTGGAACTGATTCCAATCTCTCCTTCCTCACCATCTCCAAACCTGACAATTTGGTAAGGGAAACGAAAGAAGAAAAAAAAAAAAGAAAAGAAAAAAAAAAAGGGGGGGGGAATGTTGTTCTTTCCTAGCCAATGTTTTCTCTTTTAGAAGTCTCACTTAATACCCAGTAGCCAGTTCTACTTCAAACCAGTTCTACACTTCAAATTCCACATATTATCTCCTCTCCTCCCCAGCCTACATTCCAGTCCCCATGTACATTTCCTAGCTATTTCCTGTTCCACCTACATCCTAATCTGAAGGAGATCTTCTCCATCAAGTCCAGGTGTAGGAAAGGGAATCGGGAGCTGTAATATCTAATACAGACATCTGTGGGCTACTGCTAAGCATACACTAGACTGCAGCTTTACAGGACATGCTCAGTATTTGTTATATCTTCTGTTATTTTATCGCCATCATTTCCAAAGTTCTGTTTCTAAATTTCTTATATAAGAAGTTAACACATGCTCAACTTTCCTCTACCTGAGTAAGTTCATAGGCTCGATAAGCCAACAAGGAGGTTACTTTATTTGCATTCTTTGAAACATGACACTCATGCTTTGGTGTTGGATCTAACACACTCTTCACTGTTGATTCCATTGCTTTCATACCAATGTGGTCGTATATGCTTTTCATTTTTCCCTGTAATAAAGCAGAAGAATTTTAAGCATAAGCTTTTTGCCTGAAAACTGGCAAACTGGGTCAGGTACCAAAGGAAGTAAGAGCAGGGAAATGAAAACAGGCCATTAAAAAAAAAAAAAAGCCATTTACAGAAGTACATTATTTTCATACTTTCAAAGAAAACCAGATTTTTTATAAAAATTTGTTATGCTTTATTTAAGCTCAGTGTCAACACTGGATTTCAAATCTGGTAGGGTTCTAGTTTGTCTAAAAGCAGATAATTGTGTAAATGGAATTCAATAACTTAGGTTTAAAGCCCCTTTATTTTATCAGTAAGCAATATAATCCTTCAGGAATAAGCAACATTTACCTTTATTATTTTAAAAACAATCACATCTCCAGTTGCTCCAGCTTCTAGGGGATTAGGCTGCAATAAATCAGCATACCTGGAGATATACACACCTGAGTGGAGTATACAAAAAAACCCAACACATTATGCTGAATGTTAAAACATTATTAGAAGTTTAAGAAGCCATTACATGGGATTAAAGCTCAACGTATACCACACAATAAAGATACAACAATCTTTTTGGAGTATGATCAGAGAAAGGTGGAAGGGCATGTTCACAATTTGCACCTTCAAGACAGGAGAATAAATGTTTATTTGCACCAACTGCAGTGTGAAACACCACAGCGGAATACACACACCAGCTCAGTTTGAAAGGAGCACACCCACATTCCTGAAAGCCTTGTGACCAAGAGGACAAGCCCTGCCTAAAGGCTACACAGATACTGCTTTCAGGTGTTTATTTAAACAGCTGAGCTCCTTCTGTAGAATGTCCCATTGCACAATGGGGAGATAAGCAGTGAAGGTATGATTGAGAAATAAGGCAGGAAAACACTGGCATCCTCAGCAACCTTTCATCCTACAGTGTTGGCAAAAATACACTGTTTTGGAATTGTGAATTGACACTCAAAGTGAAAGGTAAAATAATTTCTCTCTTTTCAACACTTCAACCATAATTTCATAGATTTGAAGGCCTCAAACACACACTGTCATCTGTTGGTCTAGCTGGCTACCTCAGATCAACCAACTGTAACTGAACTCAGGTACTCAGGAAAGCACCCATTTTGCTTAGGTTCCAAGTCTGTATTTAACTGCTTTAATAAATTGCTCCAGAATCTTTACCAACTAAAACAGTAAAAAATTATATGCTCGTATACCTTTATTCCCCACCCCCCGCATCTGTTCTGCTTTCAACATTCGTATTAGCACCTCTGTATCGTGTTACATTTACAGAGGATGACAAAATTATTTCTTAATTTTCTATTTAAAAAGCTTTGCAAAAGGAACTTTGCATTGTCCTCTTTCAAATCTCTTAACACCTTGTGACTCTTCCAAGTCTGCAATTCAGCAATGCTCTTCTTGGACTTGTGGATTCAACAACTTTAGTTCTATCTACATCGATACTAAGCTGAGCTACTATTTTCATTGGGTATTTCTGAATGCATGTACATGCATATATGTATGTACAAACACAGAGAGGCACACAGCCATAGCTTGCGTTAGTTCTTTGGCCTCCTAATTTTACTGGGAAAACATGATATATCGGTTTGACTTAAGCCAAAATGAGAATCAGGTCTCCCCTTTGGGAAAAGAATTTAAATGAACTAGTCAAAAACAGAGTTATGAGATAATGTTCTGATGTCAATCTCCATTGCTAAAAATACCTAGCTGTGATGTTCTTGCAATAAGCGATAGAAAAAGGACTGAAAGTTTACACAACTGCATCACATTATCTGCCAACTCATACTGAATGATACCAGCACATATAATCAAAAGGTAGTTACCCATGGAAGGGCTGCCGAGAATCGTTATTTTGGAGTGGCCCACCTGCAGCCCCTTTTCACATATGTTTTGGATCTGAAGAGAACAGACATTTTTTTAAGCAAGTCTATCAGGAAAGTCAGAATCTGAACAGAACAAACAGCGAGAAACAATTATTACAGAATTTTGATTTAGCTAAAAAAGAAAAAACAAAACCAAAACCACACACACCACAAAACCCTTACAAACAAAACCACCCAGAGGTAAGACTAGTCTGAATTGCTATATAAACTGTCAAACTGTGCAAGTCAAACTCTCAGTACAAAGCACTTACACAGACTCACCTGTATCTTAAAAAAAAAACCAGCCTCCCCATACCTTAAACACACTTTATGAACATTACTTTTAACACACAAAGCAGAAGTAAACCTGCCAAATGATTGAGTACTTAAGAAATCCTGGCTCTACAATAGCAGAAAAAGCACAGAAACTCCCTTTCTATCACTTTCCTTAAAAACATATGATCAAAGACGAGACACAGAAGATAAAGTCCATTTTCTAATATTATAGGTTACCTTCTCCTGTAAGGTAACCTCTTCTTTACTCAAAAAAAACCCCAACCCAATCAAAAAACAAAACAAAAAAACACTAAAAACCAACTGCTATGAAAACACATGACATTCCTTTTCAATTAAAAAAAACCCACAAACACAAAACCAATAAAAACCCACATGCCATCCATAAAATCTATCTTTTTATTTATAAAACAGAGCCTAAACCAGAGGAGCTACTTTACAGACATGTAAATGGAGCACCTTATATAGGAGAGAATAAAGAATTGAAACACTGACATAATATTGCATCTCCTGCCCATCCTTCTACACTTTCCAGTGCTGAATTTTGCAAAAATACCCTACGAATCAGTAAGTGTGCCAGTAAAAACACTCAGTTTAAAAAAAAAAAAAACACCAAAACCTCTTAACTGAAAAAGAAGAGAAAGCATTTTATATGCATTTTCTTACCTGAGATCGATCAACCATCAGAAATGCGTAAGTTTCAGAAAGCTCTTTTTCTAGGCGACCATCAAATTTCAGCTCTCTGCGTTTTTCTGTGAACTATTATTACAGAGTTCTTAACACACATAGACAGATTACTGCTGTCACATTCAAGTGTCAAACTTTTAAGGTCCCATCTATGTTAGCAGATTCAAGCGTACAAAAGCAATCAAAAGATAATTTGAATGAGACTACAGTATGCTAAAATTACATTTCAAAAACACTATACCCATGGGAAATATCATTGGCTTAACCTGCCCAAATATTTCTTTGTTTGCTTGGGGTTTTTTTAAACGAAGAGATGCTCTTCAAACCTGTGCATTAATGTTTTAGTGTTATTTTTGTAGCATAACTATCAAAAACATCCAGCTCAATGCCTTTGAAATTCCAGAAATAAGCCTTTTTCTCTTTTTAGGAGACAGACCGTTATCTCTTATGTTGTGCATGTACTTTTGGAGTTGCACCTCACTGGTACAAAGGTGGTTTTCATCAGCTGCAATACTCCTTAGCTGTAACCATGAATCATAAATGTTACAGTAGCAAAAAAAAAAGAAAAAAAAAAGAGCTTCAGAGTTTACCTTATAGTTTCAAGATCATAATTATAGCAAACCAATTATATATTCGATTACTCCATACATGAAGCTTTTTGGCACTGGGACTGAAAACTTATTTCACCGTTATCAAAGAAAGCCAAGGCTGGATTTAAGAGGCATCAGATAAGGTACAGCAGAAGTGTTTCAAACAAGCTGCTCCACTTACTAGTTCAAGTAATCAGCTCTGAGGTACTTCAGAAAACAACAATATTACAGAGACTTGGTAAACAGCATCAGAAAAATATTTTAATCTTAAGTTTCAGAGGAAGCATCAGGCCCTTCAAATAAGACACTATAACATCTTTCCAGGTAATTAAAAATACATTAAAATTAAGAAAATTTTTGGAAACTGAAAATGCACAGAGGCAAGTGGTGCCAAATACAGTATTTTTTTTAGTGTTTTTTGAGTATCTGGCAGGCAAGATTTTATGTCTACACAGTAATAAACCTGCATGAAAAACAGTTGCTTGCATTTTGGGGGATGTGAGTTTGCAATTAAACATCAAGCACATAAGTAGAAAATAATCTCCAGGTCTTTGCCTCTAGACTCAGAGCAAACACGAAACTTCCTTTGACTTGTACCTTATTCATAGAGAAACCACAAATGTACTCACTTCCTTTTCCAACAGTTCACTATGAACTAAGCTGGCTCTCTTGTAATTAAAATTGGACACCGAACTTGGTTCCAAGTAAGATGAATGTAGAATCTTCACAACATCCTCAAATTCTCGAGATCCTACAGCTACTGGCTGAAAGAGTGCTATAAAAGAGAAGAAATAAAATAATGAGCTCTAACACACATCTGAAAAATTCAAAGATTTTCCAGTTCATTGACAGTTTATGCATAAAGACAAATGGTTCATGATTCAATTTAGAATACAAAACACCTAAAATATTTTAGAAAGACAGAATTTAGGCTAGAAAGTTTACGTTAAAGTTGCATAGAATTATAGAATCTTTAAAAAAAAAAATTAAAAAAAAAATCACATTTGATTGTTGTTTGAACAGCTAGTTCTCAGAAGTTAGTAACGGAACCACCTCAAATCTGAATTTGCCGTTTGAAAACATCTGATATGTATTGCAAAACACTATAATTAAACTTTTACAATTCTAATTAAACTAATTAGCGCTTTTAATTAAGATCCAGGAACAAATTGTTCTACTAAAAACCTCAACAACAGTTTCATAGATTAGCCTCTCTTTAGAACTGTTATGGGGGTTTTTGTTTGTTTGCTTATGGTAATTAGACTAAATATGAATAACTTCAATACTGTCTTAAGAAGCTCCATAAGCTCCTGTTACTAAACCCCACGCTGCCTGTGGGGGTTTATGATCTTATCCCGTACGAGAACTGCTTTAAAAGAAAAGCCCTTCATTTTTTGTTTGTTGCACAAATTGACCTTCAGGGAAAACCTTTGCCTAAGTTCGCACAATGAAGTGTTCATCTCCCCAAGCTTCTTTATTTGTATTTGGGTACTGAAAGTTTCAAACTGATGAGAAGAGCAACCTGAGAGTGGGCCAGCAAAGAATATGAGGGCAGGTTTTGCGAGTAACCTCTAGGAAAGTAGTACTCCTGGGGGAACTGAACTAGTTCAGTATGGCAAACGGTTTTCTCCCCAGGGTAATACTTCCAAAATACTCACAAGAAGTGCAGTATTTTTGTAGTATTTGCAATCTTCAGACAGAAAGTACTCCCGACAGGTATTTCTGGGACTGCTTTTGCTCTTTTTGTAGGAGGGCCTCTTTTTCCTCTACCAAAATCAACCCCCAAACCACCACCACCCGAAATTGGCTAGAATTTAGAATAGTTAGGAATGAACTACAATAGTACTAGTATCACATAAAAGACAATCTCCCATTATTCTAACAGCAAATTAAATTTAATTACATCTTTAGAGTGTATCTCCAACTTCATTAAATAATATGGTAGTAGATTTAGATAGTAATCTTTTCCTCATTTGCAGGAAATATTTACTACATTAGCCTCAACATTAAACAATTATTCTAAATGAAAACTGAACTGTCTTGTGTTATCTAATAAAAGCTGCATTTACACACACACTTTATAATGTAATACAACATCTGCAAACTAAAGTAAAGCAATGATTCCAACACCAGCAGCAATGAATAAGTGATTTTTTTAAGAGTGGAAGTTATGAAAGTGATTAAGAAATGGTTCTTATGTAACATCCTTTTTAGTAACAACGCCTTCATTCTTGAAAGGCTGACAGAATATGGGAGGAAAGATAATTGGAAGCAAATGAAATTCTCAATTTTATATTACTAAGATTGAATGCACTTGTACTGAAGAGAGCAACACTTATTAGTAAGATATAAAACAATCCCATTATAGATATAAACACACTGGAAAAGCATCTCCCGTCCCACCCCATCCCCAAACACCTCTTCAATCCTTCTGACAAGGAGTTATTAAACCCTGATGTTGTAGTGCATGAGTTGCACATATTGCCTGCTCCTCTTCTGTCTAAAAGGACCCGTTAAGGCAGAAGGTCACCAACCCCAGCTGCTTGTCCAAATTTCCCATTTCCTTAACAGTGATTACTATACCCCCACCCATTCTCCTTCCTTCCTCCTGGAAACACATGCTCAAACCCAGCCCATTTCTTCCATCTTGAGTCCAGGCAAGTAAAAAACTCTACAGGACTAGCTAGAAAGTGTGACTGCAAACTACACACGTCTTGCCTACTTCCCAGATGCAAATCTAGGAAGAGGAATATTATCACATCAGTTAAGAGCCTGTCATTCATTCAAATATTGTCACTACGTTCTCATCTGTGCTTAAACATTTCCTGTTCTGACAAGGGAGGTGGGACAGAGCTGCCCAGGGACAGCAAGTGTCCCTGTTCTTCAGCTACACAGAACCTACATCAACTACTATACAATTCGCTCTCAACAGATTTATGCAAAAGCTCTACCTAACGCCTTGAATTATGGAATATAGGAAATTAGAGATTTTTTTAAAAAAAGATTGTTGTGGGTTTTTTCTTCAATTTCTTAGTGGAGGACCAAAAGTATGTTTTACTATGATTGTACGACTACTATTTATTAGTCAATAATATACTTTCTCATACTTCACCAAATTTATACCCCAAACAAACGTCATCTAAGTTCACCAGATACTACTGAAGCTATAAGGGCTGTTGCTACCCTTGTAGTAAAGATCAATCAAACTGGAAATATTTTTAAGTACTTGGGCATAAAAGTCACTTTTGAGATTCCAACTTTTCTATTTGAGAACATACAGCACATTAAAACAAGACTGATTCCACCTAATGGATCACATCAGTCCAAGAACAACACCTTACATCCACCTCTGAGCAGGCAAATGCTTAATAATCCAAAAACTTCACGGTAAAGGAAATCCTATTCCTTTGATGTGCACTGCCCACTCAATACAAAATGAACAGGAACAGAAATTATACATACAATCTTGCCTTAGTTTTACTTCATGCATAAATTAAGAGTGATTGGCTTCACAATCAGCTATTGACTGGGAGAAAAGGAACACGAATTAAATTTGTTGAATGTATAATCCTTACAGAACACAATACTTATGTTTTGAACAGCACTCATCAACACCAAATTTGCCTGACACCTTTTCATATGTAGTAGTGGAAGACAATCCACACCCGGTTTGAGAACCAGACAGCACCCACTAAGCATTTCTTCTTCAGGGGCAGCCTGCTAATTTTGTATCTATTGCATTCTATTTCTGAGTAGTCAAATGGTGGATGGAACAAAGAAAATCTGGTAAACTGACTGCAGGACAGCATTGCAATCATAAAATAAAAAAATAAGTCACTTAGCTTTGCACTTCAGATAAGTTACCATGTACAACAGTCCAAAACTTTAAGAGTACACGGCATGACTCTTCAAACACACTGATCATACGCTTCATGACAGGCTCAAATCCACTTTCACAGTCCTTCCAGAACTTGAGGCACTGCAGCCTTCAGGTTGTTACTAACAAGAAACATCACCTACTGAGGTAACTAGGAAGGCAGTACTTTTCAATTTGTCGTCTAAGCATTGGTGCTAAAGGGCAGCTATTTTCTAAAAGGTTAAGGTCACTACACAAGGGCCTGTACCTCACTTAACAAAGGAGGTCAGAAGCAAAAAAAAAACCAAACCCTGAACAGTACTAAACCAGACATTCTATAGCAGTCACCAAATCCTATGTTCACAGGCACAGGATGAGATTATTAAGCTTATCTCCTCTAGTCCTGCATTACTTCAAAGACCGCTAGTGTGTGCATACACGTTTTTCAAGCTCACTGTACAAACCCGGTAAGGGTATGCTGCACCTTTATTGGACCCGGGTAAATTAAACAGTCATTTACGTAAGGACTAACTTGCAGTATCCTTATAACACATACAACTCAATTGTTGCGGGTTTTGCTGGCTTGTTCTGTGGAAGTAAGTAAAGGCTGGTTTTGTTTAGTTTCCACCCATTGTATTGGAACATATAGAAGTATTTTTAGGTGGAAATTAAGATTAGCTAATATAGTACCCAGTCTAGGTACAGACATTAGACTGGATGTTCAGATGCATGTAATTCCCTAAAGGCTTGAAGCTTCTCTCTCACAGCTGTCTGATGCTTCAACTTGAGAAAACTGAGTGTGAAGTTAGGGGGGTTGTGGTGCTTTGGGTTTTTTTCTTTTGTTTTTAAGTCAGAAGGTGAAGAAGAGGAAGACAGAGACATTCTCTTTAAGGAACACTGAACTAACTAACTTTCAAGTGAAGGTAAGTATATTACTTATATTATTATCAGGTAATTTGGCAGAATGCTAGCACTCTTCAAGTGCTAGAAAAATTCCATTGAGAAGCACCATTTTCTTTAAGTCTTCATTTTTTTAAGACTAAAACAAAAAAATCTGTTTTGCTAATGAACCATAATGTTGTTACTTATGTGATCTTTTTCAGCCCCAAACATCTTTTGCTCTCAAAAGCTCTAAGTAGTTACCAAGTTGAAGAATTGCTTAATAAAATCCCCATGCAGAAATAGCATTTAGCAAATAGCAGATAGGCATCTCTATCAAAGACGTGGCAAATTAGAAGACAAAAGACAAGGCAAAATGAAACATCAAATGCTATTAAGTAGAAAAAGGACAGCCTAGACCTCCAAGCAAGTACTAAGACTTCCATGGACAAAAGCAAGACCTTTTTCCCCACACTCAGCCAGAGAAACAGCAGTCATTTGGTAATTTGGTAGACTACGGGAATAATGTCCAACCTTTACCAACAAGCAATCCCTTACATCATTGGTGGCTACTTGAGCATGTTTTTTGGAATTGCCTTTTGGTATAAGGACCACTCACGGAGTTCAGTGAGTGAAAAAATGCCCTTCCAGTGCTTTATCTTGAAAATTTGTTTTCCTCATCCTATTAAACAAGGATGTTTGAAGTTTCAGGCAGACCTGGACACCTGAGAAGACCTCACAATCAAGTTAGAAGCCATGACAACTGGCTATAGTACCAAGATTAAAAAAAAAAGAGATAAGCTACTCAAGAGAGCATAACACCGTTACTAAACTGTAAGTACCAAGAAAAAAAACTTTCAACCAAGTTTTGAGTAGGAAAACAAATGCACATACACACTTAAAAAAAAAAAAAAATCTCACAGCCAACCTTTTTTACATTTCGGTTTCCTGAATTCTTCCACTAGGGAAAAAAAAAAAGGAAGTCAGAAGAAAGATTCTCTGTGACAACGAACCACAGTTAGTTTTTAAGCAGTATGTTTCCTCCAGATGCATTTCTCCACAATAACAAGGTTCCTTCTGTTGACTTTCAGTCCCTCGTTAGTCTCCAAAAAGAGGTGGAGAGCAATTCTAGAAAGGCTAAATAAGCAGCTAAATCCTACGTTTTCTAGGATTCTCCCCTTACATTTTTGGTTTGCAGATTCAATTTTTAATTGCTTTGTAATCAAAAATTGTTCCCCAAAGACATTTTGGTGCTTAAAAAAAAAAAAAGAAAACCAACCAAAAAAAAAAAACAACCAAAAACCAAACTCAAACCGAAAACCACACAAATAACAAAGTCATCCTGTACAGACTTTATAGTTTGTACATGACAAATCATTAGTCTTCATAATCAAGACAGCAGGTAGCTCTCCAGATGGTATGTCCAGTAATAAAATGGATGCTTAAAAAGCAGAACAAGGACAATTCCAACACAAGCAAGGATGGAAAAAGTGTATTCCATGTGTATTATTACACGCTGGGATTTATAGTCTAGCCAAGAGAGCTCTTGTAAGAGGGACAGATGATATTCTGATTATTTTGTAAATTAACAAGATTTATTTGAACACTGGTACCAAGCATGTCGTAAGTGTATGCCGCTACAATGTCAATGCACTGCTAATCTTCTAGCTTAATTCCAGAGCTCATTTAATTGCATCATTTCTCAATTGCCAATACCAATTTCAATAGCAATTCAGCTGTCCTCAAAGATCATGTTGGCAGCTTCCATGCTAGCCCACTTTTGCTAGCCTTGCCTACAACATGCTCTCAAAGCCCTTTGCGTTATGGTATCATACGGTGTATGACTACAGTCAGCAACCATAAGCAACTACATGACCACAAATACCATGGAAAGAACGGAGAAAGGTATGTTTTGAGAATTCTGGAAACCGTAAATCGCCAGTATAATTAAAATGTCCAAGAAGCCCTCTGTAAGCTGAAAGAAAAAAAGACAAGACTAGCAAGTAAGCCCTTAGGAGTGGGTCAAACGACCCTGATGCTAGTAAGTGAATTTTAGAAGTAGGGAAGAATGCCTCCCCCTTCTCCCCAAGAAGCCACAGAAGCATGATGTTTGACCTACATAGTCTAAAACTTTTTACACACCGTAGGAGATAGTTCTGCATAGGCAAATGATGAATTAGATGATCCAAAAAAGTATTCTGCACGTTTTCATTCACATTGGAACAAAATGCTAGAGAAGACCTTCAAATGTCTGTGGTTAAGAAATAAACATTTCCGAGGTGTATTTAAAGGTATTCAAATGTTACCACACATGGGTCTAACATACGGAAGTGCAAGAGGCACCATATTTTATCCAGACATTTTTCTGCTAGGTGAGTAAGAGACTTTTTTTTCCTCCAAATCAACCCAGTCCTTTTTACAATGAATGTCTGTCAAACTTGTATTCCCCCTTAGGGGGGGGTGGCAATGGGAAAGAAAGGGAAGAAAATGAAAAAGGGGACATAACTGCCAAAAATGTAAGGAGGGAAAGGGAAAGACTGGATAATGAAATAAACCTACCTTCATCTCTTCCTTACAGAAGAAAGCATTTCAAGAAGTTAGATGTTAGACTCTTCTCTGAAGAACTAGAAGCCTATGCGAACAGGTATTTTTGTGATACGTACTAAGTTACTGACCCCACATTGCAAAAGGTCAAGAACTGAGATAAGTTTCAGAGAGGGAATAAGATGTGTCTTCAACGCCATTTAACAAAATCAAAGATAAGCAGAAGCCAATGGAGTCTCACGAAAAGCAAGAATACCACAGGCTTTTAGAGGAAGAGTTACTGGAAAACTGAAAAAAACCAAACCCTGGATGCTTGGAAGAGGAACACTTCCAAGGCAAGGCACGTGAACGTGGGATGCTCGCCTCCTCCCTGCAAAGTAAGGAACCTTCACGAGATAAGAAGTCTTCTGCGTATCATCAATGAAGGACAACTCGACTCAGGGCTTGCTAGCCTACCCCAAACAGGATTACACCCCTGTCCTGCAGAGAGGAGCTCAGGGGGAAGAGAAAAGTGAAGCATCTTCTCCGCATGTCCTTGTCCCAGAGAACCATCTTCTCTGCATGCGATTGCACCTCCAGAAGCAGAGCCAGGATCAACACTCAAGCCCACCCTGATCGCATCCAGCTTTTCTGTCCTTTTAAAGCAATGGTCTGAAATTCAAGCCGAGTTTTGTTTTCTTTTTCTCCTCCTTGTGACAAAATAAAAACGAAAGAGAAAAGAGGAAGGGGTAGGGAGAGGAAAGAATGTAAAAGCCTCTCTGACGCTGAAAATCTTATCCCCAGCAGCCTCGCTAGTCCGAGCCATGCCACAGCCTCCTCCACACCCGCAGGATTTTGCATGCAGCTGTGTGAGGTGCATAAAGAGCCTGCCTAATGAATCAGATGAAGAGGGGAGTGAGGGAGAGAAGGGAGGGAAAGGGAAGGAACAACCTTTCTTTTCTCTGCTCTTCCTGGGGATCTGAAAGTTCCTCCTAACAGGCAGGTCTTCTGGGGGCTTAGGGAGAGGGGGAAGCCCCCCCAACACACCGCTGGGCGGCTGCTGCTGCTGTTGTTCATGTGCCGTTGAGATGCTGCTCCTGCGCTGGCTGCTGCTAGTGATGCTGAGGTTTGAAAGGACCTTGTCCTCTGCAGCAACAGCAGCCACCAGCAGCGCCTC